>NW_026735481.1:0-124501 GCF_949786415.1 Peromyscus eremicus | reverse complement strand
GTTCGTACCCCATAGGAAACACAGTAGAGTAGAAGAGTGCTCGTTTCTCAAAAAGCAGAGTGTGTTTCTTGTAAGGCGAGCTAGCTTTGTTTCCCAGTCTTAAATGGAGTTGAATCACATGCAGTTTCCGGCCCTCAAGCAAGAGTTGTTTTCGGGGAAGAAGAGTAACTATTGCGCTCCCATTGACATGCACAGGGCAAATAGCACTGGCGTCTGTTCCCAGATATACAGTGTATTGGACTGAAGAGGAGCTACTGTTCTTGTCAGTTTCCTAAGCAGAGTTGAACTAGATATGACCCCTGTGTGTAGGAAGCACAATTCTTTTGTTCTGAGCAACCTGACTGTTCTGGCCCTAAAGGAAACACAGTAGAGTAGAAGACTGCTCTTTTCTCAAAAGCAGAGTGTGTTTCTTGTAAGGCAAGCTAGCGTTTGTTTCCCAGTCCTAAATGGAGTTGAACCACATGCAGTTTCTGGTCCTATGAGCAAGAGTTGTTTTCTGGTAAGGAAAGTCACTATTGCACTCCCATTGCCATACACAGTGCAAACAGCACTCGCGTCTGTTCCCAGCAAGTACAGTGTACTGGACTGAAGAGAATCTACTGTTTCTGTCAGTTTCCTAAGCAGAGTTAAACTAGATATGGCCCGTGTGTGTAGGAAGCACAGTTCTTTTGTTCTGAGCAAGCTCACTGTTCGGACCCCATAGGAAAATTAGAAGAGTAGAAGAGTGGTCTTTTCTCAAAAGCAGAGTGTGTTTCTTGTATGACGAGCTCGCGTTTGTTTCCCAGTCCTAAATGGAGTTGAATCACATGCAGTTTCTGGTCCTACGAGCAAGAGTTGTTTTCTGGTAAGAAGAGTCGCTATTGCACTCCCATTGTCATACACAGGGCAAATAGCACTGGCGTCTGTTCCCAGCATGTACAGTGTTTTGGACTGAAGAGGAACTACTGTTTTTGTCAGGTTCCTAAGCAGAATTGATCTAGATATGGCAGTGTGTGTAGGAAGCACATTCTTTTTTTCTGAGCAAGCTCACTGTTTGCACCCCATAGGAAACACAGTAGAGTAGAAGAGTGCTCTTTTGTCAAAAGCAGTGTGTGTTTCTTGTAAGGTGAACTTGCTTTTGTTTCCCAGTCTTAAATGGAGTTGATTAACATGTAGTTTTTGGTCATACGAGCAAGAGTTGTTTTCTGGTAAGAAGAGTCACTACTGCGCTCCCATTGCCATACACAGTACAAATAGCACTGGCGTCTTTTCCCAGCAAGTACAGTGTATTGGACTGAAGAGGAGCTACTGTTCTTGTCAGTTCCCTAAGCAGAGTTGAACTAGATATAGCCCGTGTGTGTAGGAAGCACAGCTCTTTGTTCTGAGCAAGCTCACTATTCTGGCCCTAAAGGAAACAGAGTAGAGTAGAAGAGTCCTCTTTTCTCAAAAGCAGAGAGTGTTTCTTGTAAGGCGAGCTAGCGTTTGTTTCCCAGTCCTAAATGGAGTTGATTCACATGCAGTTTTTGGTCCTAGGAGCAAGAGTTGTTTTCTGGTAAGAAGAGTCACTATTGCGCTCCAATTGCCATATACAGTGCAAATAGCACTCGCGTCTGTTCCCAGCAAGTACAGTGTATTGGACTGAAGAGGATCTACTGTTGTTGTCAGTTTCCTAAGCAGAGTTGAACAAGATATGGGTCGTGTGTGTAGGAAGCACAGTTCTTTTGTTCTGAGCAAGCTCACTGTTCGGACCCCAAAGGAAACACAGTAGAGTAGAAGACTGCTCTTTTCTCAAAAGCAGAGTGTGTTTCTTGTAAGGCAAGCTAGCGTTTGTTTCCCAGTCCTAAATGGAGTTGAACCACATGCAGTTTCTGGTCCTATGAGCAAGAGTTGTTTTCTGGTAAGGAAAGTCACTATTGCACTCCCATTGCCATACACAGTGCAAACAGCACTCGCGTCTGTTCCCAGCAAGTACAGTGTACTGCACTGAAGAGAATCTACTGTTTCTGTCAGTTTCCTAAGCAGAGTTAAACTAGATATGGCCCGTGTGTGTAGGAAGCACAGTTCTTTTGTTCTGAGCAAGCTCACTGTTCGGACTCCATAGGAAAATTAGAAGAGTAGAAGAGTGGTCTTTTCTCAAAAGCAGAGTGTGTTTCTTGTATGGCGAGCTCGCGTTTGTTTCCCAGTCCTAAATGGAGTTGAATCACATGCAGTTTCTGGTCCTACGAGCAAGAGTTGTTTTCTGGTAAGAAGAGTCGCTATTGCGCTCCCATTGTCATACACAGGGCAAATAGCACTGGCGTCTGTTCCCAGCATGTACAGTGTTTTGGACTGAAGAGGATCTACTGTTTTTGTCAGGTTCCTAAGCAGAATTGATCTAGATATGGCAGTGTGTGTAGGAAGCACACTTCTTTTTTTCTGAGCAAGCTCACTGTTTGCACCCCATAGGAAACACAGTAGAGTAGAAGAGTGCTCTTTTGTCAAAAGCAGTGTGTGTTTCTTGTAAGGTGAACTTGCTTTTGTTTCCCAGTCTTAAATGGAGTTGATTAACATGTAGTTTTTGGTCATACGAGCAAGAGTTGTTTTCTGGTAAGAAGAGTCACTACTGCGCTCCCATTGCCATACACAGTACAAATAGCACTGGCGTCTTTTCCCAGCAAGTACACTGTATTGGACTGAAGAGGAGCTACTGTTCTTGTCAGTTCCCTAAGCAGAGTTGAACTAGATATAGCCCGTGTGTGTAGGAAGCACAGCTCTTTGTTCTGAGCAAGCTCACTATTCTGGCCCTAAAGGAAACAGAGTAGAGTAGAAGAGTCCTCTTTTCTCAAAAGCAGAGAGTGTTTCTTGTAAGGCGAGCTAGCGTTTGTTTCCCAGTCCTAAATGGAGTTGATTCACATGCAGTTTTTGGTCCAAGGAGCAAGAGTTGTTTTCTGGTAAGAAGAGTCACTATTGCGCTCCAATTGCCATATACAGTGCAAATAGCACTCGCGTCTGTTCCCAGCAAGTACAGTGTATTGGACTGAAGAGGATCTACTGTTGTTGTCAGTTTCCTAAGCAGAGTTGAACAAGATATGGGTCGTGTGTGTAGGAAGCACAGTTCTTTTGTTCTGAGCAAGCTCACTGTTCGGACCCCAAAGGAAACACAGTAGAATAGAAGAGTGCTCTTTTCTCAAAAGCAGAGTGTGTTTCTTGTAAGGCGAGCTAGCATTTGTTTCCCAGTCTGAAATGGAGTTGAATCACATGCAGTTTCTGGTCCTACGAGCAAGAGTTGTTTTCTGGTAAGAAGAGTCACTATTGCGCTCCAATTGCCATATACAGTGCAAATAGTACACTCGTCTGTTCCCAGCAAGTACAGTGTATTGGACTGAAGAGGAGCTACTGTTCTTGTCAGTTTCCTAAGCAGAGTTGAACAAGATATGGGTCGTGTGTGTAGGAAGCACAGTTCTTTTGTTCCGAGCAAGCTCACTGTTCGGAACCCAAAGGAAACACAGTAGAGTAGAAGAGTGCTCTTTTCTCAAAACCAGAGTGTGTTTCTTGTAAGGCGAGCTAGCATTTGTTTCCCAGTCTGAAATGAAGTTGAATCCCATGCAGTTTCTGGTCCTACGAGCAAGAGTTTTTTTCTGGTAAGAAGAGTCACTATTGCGCTCCCATTGTCATACACAGGGCAAACAGCAGTAGCGCCTGTTCCCAACATGTACAGTGTATTGGACTGAAGAGGAGGTACTGTTCTTGTCAGTTTCCTAAGCAGAGTTGAACTAGATATAGCTCGTGTGTGTAGGAAACACAGATCTTTTGTTCTGAGCAAGCTCACTATTCTGGCCCTATAGGAAACACAGTAGAGTAGAAGAGTGCTCTTTTCTCAAAAGCAGAGAGTGTTTCTTTTAAGGCGAGCTAACGTTTGTTTCCCAGTCCTAAATGGAGTTGAATCACATGCAGTTTCTGTTCCTACGAGCAAGAGTTGTCTTCTGGTAAGAAGTGTCACTATTGCACTCCCATTGTCATACAAAGGTCAAATAGCACTGGCGTCTGTTCCCAGCAGGACAGTGTATGGGACTGAAGAGGAGCTGCTGTTCTTGTCAGTTTCCTAAGCAGAGTTGAACTAGATATGGCCCGTGTGTGTAGGAAGCACAGTTCTTTTGTTCTGAGCAAGCTCACTGTTTGCACCCTAAAGGAAACACAGTAGAGTAGAAGAGTGCTCTTTTCCAAAAGCAGAGTGTGTTTCTTGTAAGGCGAGCTAGCGTTTGTTTCCCAGTCCTAAATGGAGTTGAATCACATGCAGTTTTTGGTCCTACGAGCAAGAGTTGTTTTCTGGTAATAAAGTCACTATTGCGCTCCCATTGCCATACAAAGTGCAAATAGCACTCGCATCTGTTCCCAGCAAGTACAGTGTATTGGACTGAAGAGCAGCTACTGTTCTTGTCAGTTTCCTAAGCAGAGTTGAACTAGATATGGCCCGTGTGTGTAGGAAGCACAGTTCTTTTCTTCTGAGCAAGCTCACTTTTCGGACCCCATGGGAAACACAGTAGAGTAGAAGAGTGCTCTTTTTTTCAAAAGCAGAGTGTGTTCATTGTAAGGCGAGCTAGTGTTTGTTTCCCAGTCTTAAATGGAGTTGAATCCCATGCAGTTTCTGGTCATACGAGCAAGAGTTGTTTTCTGGTAAGAAGAGTCACTATTGCGCTCTTATTGTCATACACAGGGCAAATAGCACTGACGTCTGTTTCCAGCAAGTAAAGTGTATTGGACTGAAGAGGAGCTACTGTTCTTGTCAGTTTCCTAAGCAGAGTTGAACTAGATATGGCCCGTGTGTGTAGGAAACACAGTTCTTTTGTTCTGAGCAAGCTCACTGTTTGGACCCCAAAGGAAACACAGTAGAGTAGAAGAGTGCTCTTTTCTCGAAAAAAGAGTGTGTTTCTTGTAAGGCTAGCTAGCGTTTGTTTCCCATTCTAAAATGGAGTTGAATCACATGCAGTTTCTGGTCCTACGAGCAAGAGTTGTTTTCTGGTAAAAAGATTCACTATTGTGCTCCAATTGCCACATACAGTGCAAATAGCACTCGCGTGTGTTCCCAGCAAGTACAGTGTATTGGACTGAAGAGGATCTACTGTTCTTGTCAGTTTCCTAAGCAGAATTGAACTGGATATAGCCGTCTGTGTAGGAAGCACAGTTCTTTTGTTCTGAGCAAGCTCACTCTTCTGGCCCTATAGGAAACAGTAGAGTAGAAGAGTGCTCTTAATCAAAAGCAGAGTGTGTTTCTTGTAAGGCGAGCTAGCGTTTGTTTCACAGTCCTACATGGAGTTGAATCACATGCAGTTTCTGGTCCTACGAGCAAGAGTTGTTTTCTGGTAAGAAGAGTCACTATTGCGCTCCAATTGCCATATACAGTGCAAATAGCACTCGCGTCTGTTCCCAGCAAGTACAGTGTATTGGACTGAAGAGGAGCTACTGTTCTTGTCAGTTTCCTAAGCAGAGTTGAACTAGATATGGCCCGTGTGTGTAGGAAGCACAGTTCTTTTGTTCTGAGCAAGCTCACTGTTCGGACGCCCAATGGAAACACAGTAGAGTAGAAGAGTGCTCTTTTCTCCAAAGCAGAGTGTGTTTCTTGTAAGGCGAGCTAGCATTTGTTTCCCAGTCTGAAATGGAGTTGAATCCCATGCAGTTTCTGGTCCTACGAGCAAGAGTTGTTTTCTGGTAATAAGAGTCACTATTGTGCTCCCATTGTCATACACAGGGCAAATAACACTGGCGTCTGTTCCCAGCATGTACAGTGTATTGGACAGAAGAGGAGCTACAGTTCTTGTCAGTTTCCTAAGCAGAGTTGAACTAGATATGGCCCGTGTGTGTAGGAAGGACAGTTATTATGTTCTGAGCAAGATCACTGTTCTGGCCCTATAGGAAACACAGTAGAGAAGAATAGTACTCTTTTCTCAAAAGCAGAGTGTGTTTCTTGTAAGGCGAGCTAGCGTTTGTTTCCTAGTCCTAAATGGAGTTGAATCACATGCAGTTTTTGGTCCTATGAACAAGAGTTTTTTTCTGGTAAGAAAAGTCACATTACGCTCCCATTGCCATACACAGTGCAAATAGCACTCGCGTCTGTTCCCAGCAATTACAGTATATTGGACTGAATAGGTGCTACTGTTCTTGTCAGTTTCCTAAGCAGAGTTGAACTAGATATGGCCTCTGTGGGTAGGAAGCACAGTTCTTTTGTTCTGAGCAAGCTCACTGTTTGGACCCCATAGGATACACAGTAGAGTAGAAGAGTGCTCTTTTCTCTAAAGCAGAGTGTGTTTCTTGTAAGGCGAGCTAGCTTTTGTTTCCCAGTCCTAAATGGAGTTGAATCCCATGCAGTTTCTGGTCCTACGAGCAAGAGTTGTTTTCTGGTAAGAAGAGTCACTATTGCGCTCCCATTTTCATACACAGGGCAAATAACACTGGCGTCTGTTCCCAGCATGTACAGTGTATTGGACTGAAGAGGAGGTACTGTTCTTGTCAGTTTCCTAAGCAGAGTTGAACTAGATATAGCCCGTGTGTGTAGGAAGCACAGTTCTTTTTTTCTGATCAAGCTCACTATTCTGGCCCTATAGGAAACCCAGTAGAGTAGAAGAGTGCTCTTTTCTCAAAAGCAGAGTGTGTTTCTTGTAAGGCGACCTAGCGTTTGTTTCCCAGTCCTAAATGGAGTTGAATCACATGCAGTTTCTGGTCCTATGAGCAAGAGTTGTTTTCTGGTAAGAAGAGTCACTACTGCTCTCCCATTGTCATCCACAGGGCAAATAGCACTGGCGTCTGTTCCCAGCAAGTACAGTGTATGGGACGGAAGACAATCTACTGATCTTGTCAGTTTCCTAAGCAGAATTGAAATAGATATGGCCGTGTGTGTAGGAAGCACAGTTCTTTTGTTCTGAGCAAGCTCACTGTTTTGGCCCTGTGGGAAACACAGTAGAGTATAAGAGTGCTCTTTTCTCAAAAGCAGAGTGTGTTTCTTGTAAGGCCAGCTAGCGTTTGTTTCCCAGTCCTAAATGGAGTTGAATCACATGCAGTTTCTGATCCTACGAGCAAGAGTTTTTTTTTGGTAAGAAGAGTAACTATTGAGCTCCCATTGTCATACACAGGGCAAATAGCACTGGCGTCTGTTCCCAGCAGGACAGTGTATGGGACTGTAGAGGAGCTGCTGTTCTTGTCAGTTTCCTAAGCAGAATTGAACTAGATATAGCCCGTGTGTGTAGGAAGCACAGTTCCTTTGTTCTGAGCAAGCTCACTATTCTGGCCATAAAGGAAATAGAGTAGAGTAGAAGAGTCCTCTTTTCTCAAAAGCAGAGAGTGTTTCTTGTAAGGCGAGCTAGCGTTTGTTTCCCAGTCCTAAATGGAGTTGAATGACATGCAGTTTCTGGTCCTACGAGCAAGAGTTGTCTTCTGGTAAGAATTGTCACTATTGCACTCCCATTGTCATACAAAGGGCAAAAAGCACTGGCGTCTGTTCCCAGCAGGACAGAGTATGGTACGGAAGAGGATCTACTATTCTTGTCAGTTTCCTAAGCAGAGTTGAACTAGATATGGCCCGTGTGTGTAGGAAGCACAGTTCTTTTGTTCTGAGCAAGCTCACTGTTTGGACCCCAAAGGAAACACTTTAGAGTAGAAGAGTGCTCTTTTCTCAAAAGCAGAGTGTGTTTCTTGTAAGGCGTGCTAGCGTTTGTTTTCCAGTCCTAAATGGAGTTGAATCACATGCAGTTTCTGGTCCTAGGAGCAAGAGTTGTTTTCTGGTAAGAAGAGTAACTATTGCGCTCCAATTGCCATATACAGTGCAAATAGTACTCGCGTTTGTTCCCAGCAAGTACAGTGTATTGGACTGAAGAGGAGCTACTGTTCTTGTCAGTTTCCTAAGCAGAGTTGAACAAGATATGGGTCGTGTGTGTAGGAAGCACATTTCTTTTGTTCTGAGCAAGCACACTGTTCGGACCCCAAAGGAAACACAGTAGAGTAGAAGAGTGCTCTTTTCTCAAAAGCAGAGTGTGTTTCTTGTAAGGCGAGCTAGCGTTTGTTTCCCAGTCCTAAATGGAGTTGAATCACATGCAGTTTCTGGTCCTACGAGCAAGAGTTGTTTTCTGGTAAGAAGAGTCACTATTGCGCTCCAATTGCCATATACAGTGCAAATAGTACACTCGTCTGTTCCCAGCAAGTACAGTGTATTGGACTGAAGAGGAGCTACTGTTTCTTGTCAGTTTCCTAAGCAGAGTTGAACAAGATATGGGTCGTGTGTGTAGGAAGCACAGTTCTTTTGTTCTGAGCAAGCTCACTGTTCGGAACCCAAAGGAAAAACAGTAGAGTAGAAGAGTGTTCTTTTCTCAAAAGCAGAGTGTGTTTCTTGTAAGGCGAGCTAGCATTTGTTTCCCAGTCTGAAATGAAGTTGAATCCCATGCAGTTTCTGGTCCTACGAGCAAGAGTTTTTTTCTGGTAAGAAGAGTCACTATTGCGCTCCCATTGTCATACACAGGGCAAACAGCAGTAGTGCCTGTTCCCAACATGTACAGTGTATTGGAATGAAGAGGAGGTACTGTTCTTGTCAGTTTCCTAAGCAGAGTTGAACTAGATATAGCTCGTGTGTGTAGGAAGCACAGTTCTTTTGTTCTGAGCAAGCTCACTATTCTGGCCCTATAGGAAACACAGTAGAGTAGAAGAGTGCTCTTTTCTCAAAAGCAGAGAGTGTTTCTTTTAAGGCGAGCTAACGTTTGTTTCCCAGTCCTAAATGGAGTTGAATCACATGCAGTTTCTGTTCCTACGAGCAAGAGTTGTCTTCTGGTAAGAAGTGTCACTATTGCACTCCCATTGTCATACAAAGGGCAAATAGCACTGGCGTCTGTTCCCAGCAGGACAGTGTATGGGACTGAAGAGGAGCTGCTGTTCTTGTCAGTTTCCTAAGCAGAGTTGAACTAGATATGGCCCGTGTGTGTAGGAAGCACAGTTCTTTTGTTCTGAGCAAGCTCACTATTCGGACCCCAATGGAAAAACAGTAGAGTAGAAGAGTGCTCTTTTCTCCAAAGCGGAGTGTGTTTCTTGTAAGGCGAGCTAGCATTTGTTTCCCAGTCTGAAATGGAGTTGAATCCCATGCAGTCTGGTCCTACGAGCAAGAGTTGTTTTCTGGTAAGAAGAGTCACTATTGTGCTCCCATTGTCATACACAGGGCAAATAACACTGGCGTCTGTTCCCAGCATGTACAGTGTATTGGACAGAAGAGGAGCTACAGTTCTTGTCAGTTTCCTAAGCAGAGTTGAACTAGATATGGCCCGTGTGTGTAGGAAGGACAGTTCTTATGTTCTGAGCAAGATCACTGTTCTGGCCCTATAGGAAACACAGTAGAGAAGAATAGTACTCTTTTCTCAAAAGCAGAGTGTGTTTCTTGTAAGGCGAGTTAGCGTTTGTTTCCTAGTCCTAAATGGAGTGAATCACATGCAGTTTTTGGTCCTATGAACAAGAGTTTTTTTCTGGTAAGAAAAGTCACATTACGCTCCATTGCCATACACAGTGCAAATAGCACTTGCGTCTGTTCCCAGCAATTACAGTGTATTGGACTGAATAGGTGCTACTGTTCTTGTCAGTTTCCTAAGCAGAGTTGAACTAGATATGATCCGTGTGTAGGAAGCACAGTTCTTTTGTTCTGAGCAAGCTCACTGTTTGGACCCCATAGGATACACAGTAGAGTAGAAGAGTGCTCTTTTCTCTAAAGCAGAGTGTGTTTCTTGTAAGGCGAGCTAGCGTTTGTTTCGCAGTCCTAAATGGAGTTGAATCCCATGCAGTTTCTGGTCCTACGAGCAAGAGTTGTTTTCTGGTAAGAAGAGTCACTATTGTGCTCCCATTGTCATACACAGGGCAAATAACACTGGCGTCTGTTCCCAGCATGTACAGTGTATTGGACTGAAGAGGAGGTACTGTTCTTGTCAGTTTCCTAAGCAGAGTTGAACTAGATATAGCCCGTGTGTGTAGGAAGCACAGTTCTTTTTTTCTGAGCAAGCTCACTATTCTGGCCCTATAGGAAACCCAGTAGAGTAGAAGAGTGCCGTTTTCTCAAAAGCAGAGTGTGTTTCTTGTAAGGCGAGCTAGCGTTTGTTTCCCAGTCCTAAATGGAGTTGAATCACATGCAGTTTCTGGTCCTACGAACAAGAGTTGTTTTCTGGTAAGAAGAGTCACTACTGCTCTCCATTGTCATCCACAGGGCAAATAGCACTGGCGTCTGTTCCCAGCAAGTACAGTGTATGGGACGGAAGACAATCTACTGATCTTGTCAGTTTCCTAAGCAGAATTGAAATAGATATGGCCGTGTGTGTAGGAAGCACAGTTCTTTTGTTCTGAGCAAGCTCACTGTTTTGGCCCTGTGGGAAACACAGTAGAGTATAAGAGTGCTCTTTTCTCAAAGCAGAGTGTGTTTCTTGTAAGGCCAGCTAGCGTTTGTTTCCCAGTCCTAAATGGAGTTGAATCACTGCAGTTTCTGATCCTACGAGCAAGAGTTTTTTTTTGGTAAGAAGAGTAACTATTGAGCTCCCATTGTCATACACAGGGCAAATAGCACTGGCGTCTGTTCCCAGCAGACAGTGTATGGGACTGTAGAGGAGCTGCTGTTCTTGTCAGTTTCCTAAGCAGAATTGAACTAGATATAGCCCGTGTGTGTAGGAAGCACAGTTCCTTTGTTCTGAGCAAGCTCACTATTCTGGCCATAAAGGAAATAGAGTAGAGTAGAAGAGTCCTCTTTCTCAAAAGCAGAGAGTGTTTCTTGTAAGGCGAGCTAGCGTTTGTTTCCCAGTCCTAAATGGAGTTGAATGACATGCAGTTTCTGGTCCTACGAGCAAGAGTTGTCTTCTGGTAAGAATTGTCACTATTGCACTCCCATTGTCATACAAAGGGCAAAAAGCACTGGCGTCTGTTCCCAGCAGGACAGAGTATGGTACTGAAGAGGATCTACTATTCTTGTCAGTTTCCTAAGCAGAGTTGAACTAGATATGGCCCGTGTGTGTAGGAAGCACAGTTCTTTTGTTCTGAGCAAGCTCACTGTTTGGACCCCAAAGGAAACACTTTAGAGTAGAAGAGTGCTCTTTTCTCAAAAGCAGAGTGTGTTTCTTGTAAGGCGTGCTAGCGTTTGTTTTCCAGTCCTAAATGGAGTTGAATCACATGCAGTTTCTGGTCCTAGGAGCAAGAGTTGTTTTCTGGTAAGAAGAGTAACTATTGCGCTCCAATTGCCATATACAGTGCAAATAGTACTCGCGTTTGTTCCCAGCAAGTACAGTGTATTGGACTGAAGAGGAGCTACTGTTCTTGTCAGTTTCCTAAGCAGAGTTGAACAAGATATGGGTCGTGTGTGTAGGAAGCACATTTCTTTTGTTCTGAGCAAGCACACTGTTCGGACCCAAAGGAAACACAGTAGAGTAGAAGAGTGCTCTTTTCTCAAAAGCAGAGTGTGTTTCTTGTAAGGCGAGCTAGCGTTTGTTTCCCAGTCCTAAATGGAGTTGAATCACATGCAGTTTCTGGTCCTACGAGCAAGAGTTGTTTTCTGGTAAGAAGAGTCACTATTGCGCTCCAATTGCCATATACAGTGCAAATAGTACACTCGTCTGTTCCCAGCAAGTACAGTGTATTGGACTGAAGAGGAGCTACTGTTCTTGTCAGTTTCCTAAGCAGAGTTGAACAAGATATGGGTCGTGTGTGTAGGAAGCACAGTTCTTTTGTTCTGAGCAAGCTCACTGTTCGGAACCCAAAGGAAAAACAGTAGAGTAGAAGAGTGTTCTTTTCTCAAAAGCAGAGTGTGTTTCTTGTAAGGCGAGCTAGCATTTGTTTCCCAGTCTGAAATGAAGTTGAATCCCATGCAGTTTCTGGTCCTACGAGCAAGAGTTTTTTTCTGGTAAGAAGAGTCACTATTGCGCTCCCATTGTCATACACAGGGCAAACAGCAGTAGTGCCTGTTCCCAACATGTACAGTGTATTGGAATGAAGAGGAGGTACTGTTCTTGTCAGTTTCCTAAGCAGAGTTGAACTAGATATAGCTCGTGTGTGTAGGAAGCACAGTTCTTTTGTTCTGAGCAAGCTCACTATTCTGGCCCTATAGGAAACACAGTAGAGTAGAAGAGTGCTCTTTTCTCAAAAGCAGAGAGTGTTTCTTTTAAGGCGAGCTAACGTTTGTTTCCCAGTCCTAAATGGAGTTGAATCACATGCAGTTTCTGTTCCTACGAGCAAGAGTTGTCTTCTGGTAAGAAGTGTCACTATTGCACTCCCATTGTCATACAAAGGGCAAATAGCACTGGCGTCTGTTCCCAGCAGGACAGTGTATGGGACTGAAGAGGAGCTGCTGTTCTTGTCAGTTTCCTAAGCAGAGTTGAACTAGATATGGCCCGTGTGTGTAGGAAGCACAGTTCTTTTGTTCTGAGCAAGCTCACTATTCGGACCCCAATGGAAAAACAGTAGAGTAGAAGAGTGCTCTTTTCTCCAAAGCGGAGTGTGTTTCTTGTAAGGCGAGCTAGCATTTGTTTCCCAGTCTGAAATGGAGTTGAATCCCATGCAGTCTGGTCCTACGAGCAAGAGTTGTTTTCTGGTAAGAAGAGTCACTATTGTGCTCCCATTGTCATACACAGGGCAAATAACACTGGCGTCTGTTCCCAGCATGTACAGTGTATTGGACAGAAGAGGAGCTACAGTTCTTGTCAGTTTCCTAAGCAGAGTTGAACTAGATATGGCCCGTGTGTGTAGGAAGGACAGTTCTTATGTTCTGAGCAAGATCACTGTTCTGGCCCTATAGGAAACACAGTAGAGAAGAATAGTACTCTTTTCTCAAAAGCAGAGTGTGTTTCTTGTAAGGCGAGTTAGCGTTTGTTTCCTAGTCCTAAATGGAGTTGAATCACATGCAGTTTTTGGTCCTATGAACAAGAGTTTTTTTCTGGTAAGAAAAGTCACATTACGCTCCCATTGCCATACACAGTGCAAATAGCACTTGCGTCTGTTCCCAGCAATTACAGTGTATTGGACTGAATAGGTGCTACTGTTCTTGTCAGTTTCCTAAGCAGAGTTGAACTAGATATGATCCGTGTGTAGGAAGCACAGTTCTTTTGTTCTGAGCAAGCTCACTGTTTGGACCCCATAGGATACACAGTAGAGTAGAAGAGTGCTCTTTTCTCTAAAGCAGAGTGTGTTTCTTGTAAGGCGAGCTAGCGTTTGTTTCGCAGTCCTAAATGGAGTTGAATCCCATGCAGTTTCTGGTCCTACGAGCAAGAGTTGTTTTCTGGTAAGAAGAGTCACTATTGTGCTCCCATTGTCATACACAGGGCAAATAACACTGGCGTCTGTTCCCAGCATGTACAGTGTATTGGACTGAAGAGGAGGTACTGTTCTTGTCAGTTTCCTAAGCAGAGTTGAACTAGATATAGCCCGTGTGTGTAGGAAGCACAGTTCTTTTTTTCTGAGCAAGCTCACTATTCTGGCCCTATAGGAAACCCAGTAGAGTAGAAGAGTGCCGTTTTCTCAAAAGCAGAGTGTGTTTCTTGTAAGGCGAGCTAGCGTTTGTTTCCCAGTCCTAAATGGAGTTGAATCACATGCAGTTTCTGGTCCTACGAACAAGAGTTGTTTTCTGGTAAGAAGAGTCACTACTGCTCTCCCATTGTCATCCACAGGGCAAATAGCACTGGCGTCTGTTCCCAGCAAGTACAGTGTATGGGACGGAAGACAATCTACTGATCTTGTCAGTTTCCTAAGCAGAATTGAAATAGATATGGCCGTGTGTGTAGGAAGCACAGTTCTTTTGTTCTGAGCAAGCTCACTGTTTTGGCCCTGTAGGAAACACAGTAGAGTAGAAGAGTGCTCTTTTCTCAAAAGCAGAGAGTGTTTCTTTTAAGGTGAGCTAACGTTTGTTTCCCAGTCCTAAATGGAGTTGAATCACATGCAGTTTCTGGTCCTACGAGCAAGAGTTGTCTTCTGGTAAGAAGTGTCACTATTGCACTCCCATTGTCATACAAAGGGCAAATAGCACTGGCGTCTGTTCCCAGCAGGACAGTGTATGGGACTGAAGAGGAGCTGCTGTTCTTGTCAGTTTCCTAAGCAGAGTTGAACTAGATATGGCCCGTGTGTGTAGGAAGCACAGTTCTTTTGTTCTGAGCAAGCTCACTGTTCGGACCCCAATGGAAAAACAGTAGAGTAGAAGAGTGCTCTTTTCTCCAAAGCGGAGTGTGTTTCTTGTAAGGCGAGCTAGCATTTGTTTCCCAGTCTGAAATGGAGTTGAATCCCATGCAGTTTCTGGTCCTACGAGCAAGAGTTGTTTTCTGGTAAGAAGAGTCACTATTGTGCTCCCATTGTCATACACAGGGCAAATAACACTGGCGTCTGTTCCCAGCATGTACAGTGTATTGGACAGAAGAGGAGCTACAGTTCTTGTCAGTTTCCTAAGCAGAGTTGAACTAGATATGGCCCGTGTGTGTAGGAAGGACAGTTCTTATGTTCTGAGCAAGCTCACTTTTTTGGCCCTGTAGGAAACACAGTAGAGTAGAAGAGTGCTCTTTTCTCAAAAGCAGAGAGTGTTTCTTTTAAGGCGAGCTAACGTTTGTTTCCCAGTCCTAAATGGAGTTGAATCACATGCAGTTTCTGTTCCTACGAGCAAGAGTTGTCTTCTGGTAAGAAGTGTCACTATTGCACTCCCATTGTCATACAAAGGGCAAATAGCACTGGCGTCTGTTTCCAGCAGGACAGTGTATGGGACTGAAGAGGAGCTGCTGTTCTTGTCAGTTTCCTAAGCAGAGTTGAACTAGATATGGCCCGTGTGTTGTAGGAAGCACAGTTCTTTTGTTCTGAGCAAGCTCACTATTCGGACCCCCAATGGAAAAACAGTAGAGTAGAAGAGTGCTCTTTTCTCCAAAGCGGAGTGTGTTTCTTGTAAGGCGAGCTAGCATTTGTTTCCCAGTCTGAAATGGAGTTGAATCCCATGCAGTTTTTGGTCCTATGAACAAGAGTTTTTTTTCTGGTAAGAAAAGTCCACATTACGCTCCCATTGCCATACACAGTGCAAATAGCACTTGCGTCTGTTCCAGCAATTACAGTGTATTGGACTGAATAGGTGCTACTGTTCTTGTCAGTTTCCTAAGCAGAGTTGAACTAGATATAGCCCGTGTGTGTAGGAAGCACAGTTCTTTTTTTCTGAGCAAGCTCACTATTCTGGCCCTATAGGAAACCCAGTAGAGTAGAAGAGTGCCGTTTTCTCAAAAGCAGAGTGTGTTTCTTGTAAGGCGAGTTAGCGTTTGTTTCCTAGTCCTAAATGGAGTTGAATCACATGCAGTTTCTGGTCCTACGAACAAGAGTTGTTTTCTGGTAAGAAGAGTCACTACTGCTCTCCCATTGTCATCCACAGGGCAAATAGCACTGGCGTCTGTTCCCAGCAAGTACAGTGGTATGGGACGGAAGACAATCTACTGATCTTGTCAGTTTCCTAAGCAGAATTGAAATAGATATGGCCGTGTGTGTAGGAAGCACAGTTCTTTTGTTCTGAGCAAGCTCACTGTTTTGGCCCTGTAGGAAACACAGTAGAGTAGAAGAGTGCTCTTTTCTCAAAAGCAGAGAGTGTTTCTTTTAAGGTGAGCTAACGTTTGTTTCCCAGTCCTAAATGGAGTTGAATCACATGCAGTTTCTGGTCCTACGAGCAAGAGTTGTCTTCTGGTAAGAAGCGTCACTATTGCACTCCCATTGTCATACAAAGGCAAATAGCACTGGCGTCTGTTCCCAGCAGGACAGTGTATGGGACTGTAGAGGAGCTGCTGTTCTAGTCAGTTTCCTAAGCAGAGTTGAACTAGATATGGCCCGTGTGTGTAGGAAGCACAGTTCTTTTGTTCTGAGCAAGCTCACTCTTTGGACACCAAAGGAAACACAGTAGAGTAGAAGAGTGCTCTTTTCTCAAAAGCAGAGTGTGTTTCTTGTAAGGCGAGCTAGCGTTTGTTTCCCAGTCCTAAATGGAGTTGAATCCCATGCAGTTTCTGGTCATACCAGCAAGAGTTGTTTTCTGGTAAGAAGAGTCACTATTGCGCTCTTATTGTCACACACAGGGCAAATAGCACTGACCTCTGATTCCAGCAAGTAAAGTGTATTGGACTGAAGAGGAGCTACTGTTCTTGTCAGTTTCCTAAGCAGAGTTGAACTAGATATGGCCCGTGTGTGTAGGAAGCACAGTTCTTTTGTTCTGAGCAAGCTCACTGTTTGGACCCCAAAGGAAACACAGTAGAGTAGAAGAGTGCTCTTTTCTCGAAAGCAGAATGTGTTTCTTGTATAGCTAGCGTTTGTTTCCCATTCTAAAATGGAGTTGAATCAAATGCAGTTTCTGGTCCTACGAGCAAGAGTTGTTTTCTGGTAAGAAGATTCACTATTGCGCTCCAATTGCCATATACAGTGCAAATAGCACTCGCGTGTGTTGCCAGCAAGTACAGTGTATTGGACTGAAGAGGATCTACTGTTCTTGTCAGTTTCCTAAGCAGAATTGAACTGGATATGGCTGTCTGTGTAGGAAGCACAGTTCTTTTGTTCTGAGCAAGCTCACTCTTCTGGCCCTATAGGAAACAGTAGAGTAGAAGAGTGCTCTTTATCAAAAGCAGAGTGTGTTTCTTGTAAGGCGAGCTAGCGTTTGTTTCACAGTCCTACATGGAGTTGAATCACATGCAGTTTCTGGTCCTATGAGCAAGAGTTGTTTTCTGGTAAGAAGAGTCACTATTGTGCTCCAATTGCCATATACAGTGCAAATAGCGCTCGCGTCTGTTCCCAGCAAGTACAGTGTACTGGACTGAAGAGGAGCTACTGTTCTTGTCAGTTTCCTAAGCAGAGTTGAACTAGATATGGCCCGTGTGTGTAGGAAGCACAGTTCTTTTGTTCTGAGCAAGCTCACTATTCGGACCCCAATGGAAACACAGTAGAGTAGAAGTGTGCTCTTTTCTCCAAAGCAGAATGTGTTTCTTTTAAGGCGAGCTAGCATTTGTTTCCCAGTCGGAAATGGAGTTGAATCCCATGCAGTTTCTGGTCCTACGAGCAAGAGTTGTTTTCTGGTAAGAAGAGTCACTATTGTGCTCCCATTGTCATACACAGGGCAAATAACACTGGCGTCTGTTCCCAGCATGTACAGTGTATTGGACTGAAGAGGAGCTACTGTTCTTGTCAGTTTCCTAAGCAGAGTTGAATTAGATATGGCCCGTGTGTGTAGGAAGCACAGTTCATATGTTCTGAGCAAGATCACTGTTCTGGCACTATAGGAAACACAGTAGAGAAGAATAGTACTCTTTTCTCAAAAGCAGAGTGTGTTTCTTGTAAGGCGAGCTAGCGTTTGTTTCCTAGTCCTAAATGGAGTTGAATCACATGCAGTTTCTGGTCCTACGAGCAAGAGTTGTTTTCTGGTAAGAAGAGTCACTATTGTGCTGCCATTGCCATACACAGGACAAATACCACTGGCCTCTGTTCGCAGCAAATACTGTGTATTGGACTGAAGAGGGTCTACTGTTCTTGTCAGGTTCCTAAGCAGAATTGAACTAGATATGGCCGTGTGTGTAGGAAGCACAGTTCTTTTGTTCTGAGCAAGCTCAGTGTTTGGACCCCATAGGATACACAGTAGAGTAGAAGAGTGCTCTTTTCTCAAAAGCAGAGTGTGTTTCTTGTAAGGCGAGCTAGCGTTTGTTTCCCAGTCCTAAATGGATTTGAATCACATGCAGTTTCTGGTCCTACGAGCAAGTGTTGTTTTCTGGTAAGAAGAGTCACTATTGCGCTTCCATTGCCATACACAGGGCAAATAGCACTGGCGTCTGTTCCCAGCTTGTACAGTGTATTGGACTGAAGAGGAGCTACTGTTCTTGTCAGTTTCCTAAGCAGAGTTGAACTAGTTGTAGCCCGTGTGTGTAGGAAGCACAGTTCTTTTGTTCTGAGCAAGCTCACTATTCTGGCCCTAAAGGAAATAGAGTAGAGTAGAAGAGTCCTCTTTTCTCAAAAGCAGAGAGTGTTTCTTGTAAGGCCAGCTAGCGTTTGTTTCCCAATCTGAAATGGAGTTGAATGACATGCAGTTTCTGGTCCTACGAGCAAGAGTTGTCTTCTGGTAAGAAGCGTCACTATTGCACTCCCATTGTCATACAAAGGGCAAAAAGCACTGGCGTCTGTTCCCAGCAGGACAGAGTATGTTACTGAAGAGGATCTACTATTCTTGTCAGTTTCCTAAGCAGAGTTGAACTAGATATGGCCCGTGTGTGTAGGAAGCACAGTTCTTTTGTTCTGAGCAAGCTCACTGTTTGGACCCCAAAGGAAACACAGTAGAGTAGAAGAGTGCTCTTTTCTCAAAAGCAGAGTGTGTTTCTTGTAAGGCGAGCTAGCGTTTGTTTCCCAGTCCTAAATGGAGTTGAATCACATGCAGTTTCTGGTCCTAGGAGCAAGAGTTGTTTTCTGGAAAGAAGAGTAACTATTGCGCTCCAATTGCGATATACAGTGCAAATAGTACTCGCGTCTGTTCCCAGCAAGTACAGTGTATTGGACTGAAGAGGAGCTACTGTTCTTGTCAGTTTCCTAAGCAGAGTTGAACAAGATATGGGCCGTGTGTGTAGGAAGCACAGTTCTTTTGTTCTGAGCAAGCTCACTCTTCGGACACCAAAGGAAACACAGTAGAGTAGAAGAGTGCTCTTTTCTCAAAAGCAGAGTGTGTTTCTTGTAAGGCGAGCTAGCATTTGTTTCCCAGTCTGAAATGAAGTTGAATCCCATGCAGTTTCTGGTCCTACGAGCAAGAGTTGTTTTCTGGTAAGAAGAGTCACTATTGCGCTCCCATTGTCATACACAGGGCAAACAGCAGTGGCGCCTGTTCCCAACATGTACAGTGTATTGGACTGAAGAGGAGGTACTGTTCTTCTCAGTTTCCTAAGCAGAGTTGAACTAGATATAGCCCGTGTGTGTAGGAAGCACATTTCTTTTGTTCTGAGCAAGCTTACTATTCTGGCCCTACAGGAAACACAGTAGAGTAGAAGAGCGCTTTTTTCTCAAAAGCAGAGTGTGTTTCTTATAAGGCGAGCTAGCGTTTGTTTCCCAGTCCTAAATGGAGTTGAATCACATGCAGTTTCTGGTCCTACGAGCAAGAGTTTTTTTTTGATAAGAACAGTCACTATTGAGCTCCCATTGTCATACACAGGGCAAATAGCACTGGCGTCTTTTCCCAGGAAGTACAGTGTATTGGACTGAAGAGGAGCTACTGTTCTTGTCAGTTTCCTAAGCAGAGTTGAACTAGATTTGGCTTGTGTGTGTAGGAAGCACAGTTCTTTTGTTCTGAGCAAGCTCACTGTTTGGACCCCAAAGGAAACACAGTAGAGTAGAAGAGTGCTCTTTTCTCAAAAGCAGAGTGTGTTTCTTGTAAGGCGAGCTAGCATTTGTTTCCCAGTCCTAAATGGAGTTGAATCCCATGCAGTTTCTGGTCATACCAGCAAGAGTTGTTTTCTGGTAAGAAGAGTCACTATTGCGCTCTTATTGCCATACACAGGGCAAATAGCACTGACGTCTGTTTCCAGCAAGTAAAGTGTATTGGACTGAAGAGGAGCTACTGTTCTTGTCAGGTTCCTAAGCAGAATTGAACTAGATATGGCCGTGTGTGTAGGAAGCACAGTTCCTTTATTCTGAGCAAGCTCACTGTTCGAACCCATAGGAAACACAGTAGAGTAGAAGAGTGCCCTTTTCTCAAAAGCAGAGTGTGTTTCTTATAAGGCGAGCTAGCATTTGTTTCCCAGTCCTAAATAGATTTGAATCACATGCAGTTTCTGGTCCTACGAGCAAGAGTTGTTTTCTGGTAAGAAGAGTCACTATTGCGCTTCCATTGCCATACACAGGGCAAATAGCACTGGCGTCTGTTCCCAGCTTGTACAGTGTATTGGATTGAAGAGGATCTACTGTTCTTGTCAGTTTCCTAAGCAGAGTTGAACTAGATATGGCCGTGTGTGTAGGAAGCACAGTGCTTTTGTACTGAGAAAGCTCACTGTTCGAACCCATAGGAAACACAGTAGAGTAGAAGAGTGCCGTTTTCTCAAAAGCAGAGTGTGTTTCTTGTAAGGCGAGCTAGCGTTTGTTTCCCAGTCCTAAATGGAGTTGAATCACATGGAGGTTCTGGTCCTACGAGCAAGAGTTGTTTTCTGGTAAGAAGAGTCACTATTGCGCTCCCATTGTCATACACAGGGCAAATAGCACTGGCGTCTGTTCCCAGCAAGTACAGTGTATGGAACTGAAGAGGATCTGCTGTTCTTGTCAGTTTCCTAAGCAGAATTGAACTAGATATGGCCGTGTGTGTAGGAAGCACAGTTCTTTTGTTCTGAGCATGCTCACTGTTCTGGCCCTATAGGAAACACAGTAGAGTAGATAGTGCTCTTTTCTCAAAAGCAGAGTGTGTTTCTTGAAAGGCGAGCTAGCATTTGTTTCCCAGTCCTAAATGGAGTTGAATCACATGCAGTTTTTGGTCCTACGAGCAAGAGTTGTTTTCTGGTAAGGAAAGTCACTATTGCCCTCCCATTGCCACTCACAGTGCAAATAGCACTCGCGTCTGTTCCCATCAAGTACAGTGTATTGGACTGAAGAGGAGCTACTGTTCTTGTCAGTTTCCTAAGCAGAGTTGAACTAGATGTGGCCCATGTGTGCAGGAAGCACAGTTCTTTTTTTCTGAGCAAGCTCACGGTTCGGACCTCATAGGAAACACAGTAGAGTAGAAGAGTGCTCTTTTTTCAAAAGTAGAGTGTGTTTCTTGTAAGGCGAGCTAGTGTTTGTTTCTCAGTCCTAAATGGAGTTAAATCACATGCAGTTTCTGGTCCTATGAGCAAGAGTTGTTTTCTGGTAGGAAGAGTCACTATTGCGCTCCCATTGTCATACACAGGACAAATAGGACTGGCGTCTGTTCCCAGCATGTACAGATAATTGGACTGAAGAGGATCTACTGTTGTTGTCAGTTTCCTAAGCAGAATTGAACTAGATATGGCCGTGTGTGTAGGAAGCACAGTTCTTTTGTTCTGAGCAAGCTCACTCTTCTGTCCCTATAGGAAACACAGTAGAGTATAAGAGTGCTCTTTTCTCAAAAGCAGAGTGTGTTTTTTGTAAGGCAAGCTTGCGTTTTGTTTCCCAGTCCTAAATGGAGTTGAATCACATGCAGTTTCTGGTCCTACGAGCAAGAGTTGTTTTTCTGGTAAGGAAAGTCACTATTGCACTCCCATTGCCATACACAGTGCAAATAACACTCGCGTCTGTTCCCAGCAAGTACAGTGTATGGGACTGAAGAGGAGCTACTGTTCTTGTCAGGTTTCTAAGCAGAGTTGAACTAGATATGGCCCCTGTGTTTAGGAAGCACAGTTCTTATGTTCTGAGCAAGCTCACTGTTTGGACCCCATAAGAAACAGAGTAGAGTAGAAGAGTGCTCTTTTCTCTAAAGCAGAGTGTGTTTCTTGTAAGGCGAGCTCGCGTTTGTTTCCCAGTCCTAAATGGAGTTGAGTCACAGGCAGTTTTTTATCCTATGAGCAAGAGTTGTTTTCTGGTAAGAAGAGTCACTATTGTGCTCCAAATGCCATAAACAGTGCAAATAGCACTCGCGACTGTTCCCGGCAAGTACATTGTATTGGACTGAATAGGAGCTACTGTTCTTGTGAGTTTCATAAGCAGAGTTGAACTAGATCTGGCCCGTGTGTAGGAAGCACAGTTCTTTTGTTCTGAGCAAGCTCACTGTTCTGGCCCTATAGGAAACACAGTAGAGTAGAAGAGTGCTCTTTTCTCTAAAGCAGAGTGTGTTTCTTGTAAGGCGAGCTAGCATTTGTTTCCCAGTCCTAAATGCAGTTGAATCACATGCAGTTTCTGGTCCTACGAGCAAGAGTTGTTTTAATGAAAGAAGAGTCACTATTGCGCTGCCATTGCCATACACAGGACAAATAGCACTCGCGTCTGTTCCCAGAAAGTACAGTGTATTGGACTGAAGAGAATCTACTGTTCTTGTCAGGTTCCTAAGCAGAATTGAACTAGATATGGCCGTGTGTGTAGGAAGCACAGTTCTTTTGTTCTGAGCAAGCTCACTTTTTGGACCCCATAGGAAACACAGTAGAGTAGAAGAGTGCTCTTTTCTCAAAAGCAGAGTGTGTTTCTTGTAAGGCGAGCTAGCGTTTGTTTCCCAGTCCTAAATGGAGTTGAATCCCATGCAGTTTCTGGTCCTACGTGCAAGACTTGTTTTCTGGTAAGAAGAGTCACTACTACACTCCCATTGTCATACACAGGGCAAATAGCACTGTCGTCTGTTCCCAGCATGTACAGTGTATTGGACTGAAGAGAATCTACTGTTCTTGTCAGTTTCCTAAGCAGAGTTGAACTAGATATGGCCCATGTGTGTAGGAAGCACAGTTCTTTTGTTCTGAGCAAGCTCACTGTTCTGGCCCTATTGGAAACACAGTAGATTAGAAGACTGCTCTTTTCTCAAAAGCAGAGTGTGTTTCTTGTAAGGCGAGCTAGCATTTGTTTCCCAGTCCTAAATGGAGTTGAATCCCATGCAGTTTCTGGTCCTATGAGCAAGAGTTGTTTTCTGGAAAGAAGAGTCACTATCGTGCTCCCATTGCCATACTCAGTGCAAATAGCACTCGCGTTTGTTCCCAAGAAGTACAGTGTATTTGACTTAAGAGAAGCTACTGTTCTTGTCAGTTTACTAAGCAGAGTTGAACTAGATATGGCCCGTGTGTGTAGTAAGCACAGTTCTTTTGTTCTGAGCAAGCTCACTGTTAGGACCCCATAGGAAACACAGTAGAGTAGAAGAGTGCTCTTTTCTCAAAAGCAGAGTGTGTTTCTTGTAAGGCTAGCTAGTGTTTGTTTCCCAGAGAGAAATGGAGTTGAATCCCATGCAGTTTCTTGTCCTACGAGCAAGAGTTTTTTCTGGTAAAATGAGTCACTATTGCGCTCCCATTGCCATACACAGTGAAAATAGCACTCGCGTCTGCTCTCAGCAAGTACAGTGTATTGGACTGAAGAGGAGCTACTGTTCTTGTCAGTTTCCTAAGCAGAGTTGAACTAGATATAGCCCGTGTGTGTAGGAAGCACAGTTCTTTTATTCTGAGCAAGCTCACTGTTAGGACCCCATAGGAAACACAATAGAGTAGAAGAGTGCTCTTTTCTCAAAAGCAGAGTGTGTTTCTTGTAAGGCTAGCTAGTGTTTGTTTCCTAGTCAGAAATGGAGTTGAATCACTTGCAGTTTCTGGTCCTACAAGCAAGAGTTGTTTTCTGGTAAGAAGAGTCACTATTGTGCTCCCATTGCTATACACAGTGCAAATAGCACTCGCGTCTGTTCCCAGCAATTACAGTGTATTAGAATGAAGAGGAGCTACTGTTCTTGTCAGTTTCCTAAGCAGAGTTGAACTAGATATGGCCCGAGTGTGTAGGAAGCAGAGTTCTTTTGTTCTGAGCAAGCTCACTCTTCTGGCACTATAGGAAACACAGTAGAGTAGAAGAGTGCTCTTTTCTCAAAAGCAGAGTGTGTTTCTTGTAAGGTGAGATAGCGTTTGTTTCCTAGTCCTAAATGGAGTTGAATCCCATGCAGTTTCTGGTCCTACGAGCAAGAGTTGTTTTCTGGTAAGAAGAGTCACTATTGTGCTCCCTTAGCCATACACAGTGCAAATAGCACTCTCGTCTGTTCCCAGCAAGTACAGTGTATTGGACAGAAGAGGATCTACTGTTCTTGTCAGTTTCCTAAGCAGAGTTGAACTAGATATGGCCCGTGTGTGTATTAAACACAGTTCTTTTGTTCTGAGCAAGCTCAGTGTTCTGGGCCTATAGGAAACACTGTAGAGTAGAAGAGTGCTCTTTTCTCAAAAGCAGAGTGTGTTTCTTGTAAGGCTAGCTAGAGTTTGTTTCCCAGTCCTAAATGGAGTTTAATCACATGAAGTTTCTGGTCCTACGAGCAAGAGTTGTTTTCTGGTAAGAAGAGTCACTATTGTGCTCCCATTGCCATTAACAGTGCAAATAGCACTCGCGTCTGTTCCCAGCAAGTACAGTGTATTGGACTGAAGAGGAGCTACTGTTCTTGTCAGTTTCCTAAGCAGAGTTGAACTAGATATGGCCCGTGTGTGTAGGAAGCACAGTTCTTTTGTTCTGAACAAGCTCACTGTTCGGAACACATAGGAAACACAGTAGAGTAGAAGAGTGCTCTTTTCTCAAAAGCAGAGTGTGTTTCTTGTAAGGCTAGCTAGTGTTTGTTTCCCAGTCAGAAACGGAGTTGAATCCCATGCAGTTTCTTGTCCTACGAGCAAGACTTGTTTTCTGGTAAGAAGAGTCACTATTGCGCTCCCAATGTCATACACAGTGCAAATAGCACTCGTGTCTTCTCCCAGCAAGTACAGTGTATTGGACTGAAGTGGAGCTACTGTTCTTGTCAGTTTCCTAAACAGAGTTGAACTAGATGTGGCCCGTGTGTGTAGGAAGCACAGTTCTTTAGTTCTGAGCAAGCTCACTATTCTGGACCTATAGGAAACACAGTAGAGTAGAAGAGTGCTCTTTTCTCATAAGCAGAGTGTATTTCTTGTAAGGGGAGCTAGCGTTTGTTTCCCAGTCCCACATAGAGTTGAATCACATGCAGTTTTTGTTCTTACAAGCAAGAGTTTTTTTCTGGTTAGGAAAGTCACTATTGTGCTCCCTTAGCTTACACAGTGCAAACAGCACTCGCGTATGTTCCCAGCAAGTACAGTGTATTGGAAAGAAGAGGAGATACTGTTCTTGTGAGTTTTCTAAGCAGAGTTGAACTAGATATGGCCCGTGTGTGTAGGAAGCCCAGTTCTTTTGTTCTGAGCAAGCTCACTGTTCGGACACCATAGGATACACAGTCGAGTAGAAGAGTGCTCTTTTCTCAAAAGCAGAGTGTGTTTCTTGTTACGTGAGCTAGCGTTTGTTTCCCAGTCCTAAATGGAGTTGAATCACATGCAGTTTCTTGTCCTACGAGCAAGAGTTGTTTTCTGGTAATAAGAGTCACTATTGTGCTCCCATTGTCATACACAGGGCAAATAGCACTGGCGTCTGTTCCCAGAATGTACAGTGTATTGCACTGAACAGGATATACTGTTCTTTTCAGTTTCCTAAGCAGAATTGAACTAGATATGGGAATATTTGTATGAAGCACAGTTCTTTTGTTCTGAGCAATCTCACTGTTCTGGCCCTATAAAAAACACAGTAGAGTAGAAGAGTGCTCTTTTCTCAAAAGCAGAGTGTGTTTCTTGTAAGGCGAGCTTGCATTTGTTTCCCAGTCCTAAACGGCGTTGAATCACATGCAGTTTTTGGTCCTACGAGCAAGAGTTGTTTTCTGGTAAGGAAGGTCACTATTGCGCTCCCTTTTCCATACTCAGTGCAAATAGCACTCGCGGCTGTTCCCAGCAAGTACAGTGTATTGGACTGAAGCGGAGCTACTGTTCTTGTCAGTTTCCTAAGCAGAGTTGGACTAGATATGGCCCATGTGTGTAGGAAGCACAGTTCTTTTGTTCTGAGCAAGCTCACTATTCGGACCCCATAGGAAACACAGTAGAGTAGAAGAGTGCTCTTTTCTCAAAAGAGAGTGTGTTTCTTGTATCGCGAGCTAGTGTTTTTTCTCCAGTCAGAAATGGAGTTGAAACCCAAGCAGTCTCTGGTCCTACGAGCAAGAGTTGTTTTCTGGTAAGAAGAGTCACTATTGCGCTCCCATTGTCATACACAGGGTAAATAGCACTCGCGTCTGTTCCCAGCTAGTACAGTGTATTGGACTGAAGAGGAGCTACCGTTCTTGTCAGTTTCCTAAGCAGAGTTGAACTAGATATGGCCCGTGTGTGTAGGAAGCACAGTTCTTTTGTTCTGAGCAAGCTCACTCTTCGGACCCCATAGGAAACACAGTAGAGTAGAAGAGTGCTCTTTTCCCAAAAGCAGAGTGTGTTTCTTGTAAGGCAAGCTAGCGTTTGTTTCCCAGTCCTAAATGGAGTTGAATCACATCCTGTTTTTGGTACTTGGAGCAAGAGTTGTTTTCTGGTAAGGAAAGTCACTATTGCACTCCCATTGCCATACACAGTGCTAATAGCACTCGCGTCTGTTCCCAGGAAGTACAGTGTATTGGACTGAAGAGGAGCTGCTGTTCTTGTCAATTTCCTAAGCAGAGTTGAACTAGATATGGCCCCTGTGTGTAGGAAGCACAGTTCTTTTGTTCTGAGCAAGCTCACTGTTCCGACCCCATAGGATACACAGTAATGTAGAAGAGTGCTCTTTTCTCAAAAGCAGAGTGTGTTTCTTGTAAGGAGAGCTAGCGTTTGTTTCCCAGTCCTAAATGGAGTTGAATCACATACAGTTTCTGGTCCTACGAGCAAGAGTTGTTTTCTAGTAAGAAGAGTCAGTATTGTGCTCCCATTGTCATACAGAGTGCAAATAGCCCTGGCGTCTGTTCCCAGCATGTACAGTGTTTTGGACTGAAGAGGATATACTGTTCTTTTCAGTTTCCTAAGCAGAATTGAACTAGATATTGCCATATTTGTAGGAAGCACAGTTCTTTTGTTCTGAGGAAGCTCACTGTTCGGACCCCATAGGAAACACAGTAGAGTAGGCGAGTGCTCTTTTCTCAAAAGCAGAGTGTGTTTCTTGTAAGGCGAGCTAGTGTTTGTTTCCCAGTCAGAAATGGAGTTGAATCCCATGCAGTTTCTTGTCCTATGAATAAGAGTTGTTTTCTGATAAGAAGAGTGACTATTGTGCTCCTATTGCCATACACAGTGCAAATAGCACTCGCGTCTGTTCCCAGCTAGTACAGTGTATTGGACTGAAGAGGAGCTACCGTTCTTCTCAGTTTCCTAAGCAGAGTTGAACTAGATATGGCCATATTTGTAGGAAGCACAGTTCTTTTGTTCTGAGCAAGCTCACTATTCGGACCCCATAGGAAACACAGTAGAGTAGAAGAGTGCTCTTTTCTCAAAATCAGAGTGTCTTTCTTGTAAGGCGAGCTAGTGTTTGTTTCCCAGTCAGAAATGGAGTTGAATCCCATGCAGTTTCTTGTCCTATGAGTAAGAGTTGTTTTCTGATAAGAAGAGTCACTATTGTGCTCCTATTGCCATACACAGGGCAAATAGCACTCGAGTCTGTTCCCAGCTAGTACAGTGTATTGGACTGAAGAGGAGCTACCGTTCTTATCAGTTTCCTAAGCAGAGTTGAACTAGATATGGCGCGTGTGTGTAGGAAGCACAGTTCTTTTGTTCTGAGCAAGCTCACTGTTCGGACCCCATAGGAAACACAGTAGAGTAGAAGAGTGCTCTTTTCTCAAAAGCAGAGTGTGTTTCTTTTAAGGCGAGCTAGCGTTTGTTTCCCAGTCAGAAATGGAGTTGAATCCCATGCAGTTTCTGGTCCTACGAGCAAGAGTTGTTTTCTGGTAAGAAGAGTCACTATTGGGCTCCCATTGTCATACACAGGGTAAATAGCACTGGCGTCTGTTCCCAGCAAGTACAGTGTATTGGACTGAAGTGGAGCTACTGTTCTTGTCAGTTTCCTAAGCAGAGTTGAACTAGATATGGCCCCTGTGTGTAGGAAGCACAGTTCTTTTGTTCTGAGCAAGCTCACTGTTCGGACCCTATAGAAAAGACATTAGAGTAGAAGAGTGCTCTTTTATGAAAAGCAAAGTGTGTTTCTTATAAGGCGAGCTAGTGTTTGTTTCCCAGTCAGAAATGGAGTTGAATCCCATGCAGTTTCTGGTCCTATGAGTAAGAGTTGTTTTCTGATAAGAAGAGTCACTATTGAGCTCCTATCGCCATACACAGTGCAAATAGCACTCGAGTCTGTTCCCAGCTAGTACAGTGTATTGGACTGAAGAGGAGCTACCGTTCTTGTCAGTTTCCTAAGCAGAGTTGAACTAGATATGGCCCGTGTGTGTAGGAAGCACAGTTCTTTTGTTCTGAGCAAGCTCACTGTTCGGACCCCATAGGAAACACAGTAGAGTAGAAGAGTGCTCTTTTCTCAAAAGCAGAGTGTGTTTCTTATAAGGCAAGCTAGCGTTTGTTTCCCAGTCCTAAATGGAGTTGAATCACATCCTGTTTTTGGTACTTGGAGCAAGAGTTGTTTTCTGGTAAGGAAAGTCACTATTGCACTCCCATTGCCATACACAGTGCAAATAGCACTCGCGTCTGTTCCCAGTAAGTACAGTGTATTGGACTGAAGAGGAGCTGCTGTTCTTGTCAATTTCCTAAGCAGAGTTGAACTAGATATGGCCCGTGTGTGTAGGAAGCACAGTTCTTTTGTTCTGAGCAAGCTCACTCTTCGGACCCCATAGGAAACACAGTAGAGTAGAAGAGTGCTCTTTTCCCAAAAGCAGAGTGTGTTTCTTGTAAGGCAAGCTAGCGTTTGTTTCCCAGTCCTAAGTGGAGTTGAATCACATCCTGTTTTTGGTACTTGGAGCAAGAGTTGTTTTCTGGTAAGGAAAGTCACTATTGCACTCCCATTGCCATACACAGTGCTAATAGCACTCGCGTCTGTTCCCAGAAAGTACAGTGTATTGGAATGAAGAGGAGCTGCTGTTCTTGTCAATTTCCTAAGCAGAGTTGAACTAGATATGGCCCCTGTGTGTAGGAAGCACAGTTCTTTTGTTCTGAGCAAGCTCACTGTTCCGACCCCATAGGATACACAGTAATGTAGAAGAGTGCTCTTTTCTCAAAAGCAGAGTGTGTTTCTTGTAAGGCAAGCTAGCGTTTGTTTCCCAGTCCTAAATGGAGTTGAATCACATACAGTTTCTGGTCCTACGAGCAAGAGTTGTTTTCTAGTAAGAAGAGTCAGTATTGTGCTCCCATTGTCATACAGAGTGCAAATAGCCCTGGCGTCTGTTCCCAGCATGTACAGTGTTTTGGACTGAAGAGGATATACTGTTCTTTTCAGTTTCCTAAGCAGAACTGAACTAGATATTGCCATATTTGTAGGAAGCACAGTTCTTTTGTTCTGAGGAAGCTCACTGTTCGGACCCCATAGGAAACACAGTAGAGTAGAAGAGTGCTCTTTTCTCAAAAGCAGAGTGTGTTTCTTGTAAGGCGAGCTAGTGTTTGTTTCCCAGTCAGAAATGGAGTTGAATCCCATGCAGTTTCTTGTCCTATGAATAAGAGTTGTTTTCTGATAAGAAGAGTGACTATTGTGCTCCTATTGCCATACACTGTGCAAATAGCACTCGCGTCTGTTCCCAGCTAGTACAGTGTATTGGACTGAAGAGGAGCTACCGTTCTTGTCAGTTTCCTAAGCAGAGTTGAACTAGATATGGCCATATTTGTAGGAAGCACAGTTCTTTTGTTCTGAGCAAGCTCACTATTCGGACCCCATAGGAAACACAGTAGAGTAGAAGAGTGCTCTTTTCTCAAAATCAGAGTGTCTTTCTTGTAAGGCGAGCTAGTGTTTGTTTCCCAGTCAGAAATGGAGTTGAATCCCATGCAGTTTCTTGTCCTATGATTAAGAGTTGTTTTCTGATAAGAAGAGTCACTATTGTGCTCCTATTGCCATACACAGGGCAAATAGCACTCGAGTCTGTTCCCAGCTAGTACAGTGTATTGGACTGAAGAGGAGCTACCATTCTTGTCAGTTTCCTAAGCAGAGTTGAACTAGATATGGCGCGTGTGTGTAGGAAGCACAGTTCTTTTGTTCTGAGCAAGCTCACTGTTCGGACCCCATAGGAAACACAGTAGAGTAGAAGAGTGCTCTTTTCTCAAAAGCAGAGTGTGTTTCTTGTAAGGCTAGCTAGCATTTGTTTCCCAGTCTTAAATGGAGCTGTATCACATGCAGTTTCTGGTCCTACGAGCAAGAGTTGTTTTCTGGTAAGGAAAGTCACTATTTTACTCCCATTGCATTACATAGTGCCAATAGCACTCGCGTCTGTTCCCAGCAAGTACAGTGTATTGGACTGAAGAGGAGCTACTGTTTTTGTCAGTTCCTAAGCAAAGTTGAACTAGATATGGCCCGTGTGTGTAGGAAGCACAGTTCTTTTGTTCTGAGCAAGCTCAATGTTCGGACCCCATAGGAAACACAGTAGAGTAGAAGACTGCTCTTTTCTCAAAAGCAGAGTGTGTTTCTTGTAAGGCGAGCTAGCGTTTGTTTCCCAGTCCTAAATGGAGTTGAATCACATGCAGTTTTTGGTCCTACGAGCAAGAGTTGTTTTCTGGTAATAAAGTCACTGTTGTGCTCCCATTGCCATACACAGTGTAAATAGCACTCGCATCTGTTCCCAGCAAGTACAGTGTATTGGACTGAAGCGGAGCTACTCTTCTTGTCAGTTTCCTATGCAGAGTTGAACTAGATATGGCCAGTGTGTGTAGGAAGCACAGTTCTTTTGTTCTGAGCAAGCTCACTGTTCGGACCCCATAGGAAACACAGTAGAGTAGAAGAGTGCTCTTTTCTCAAAAGCAGAGTGTGTTTCTTGTAAGGCGAGCTAGTGTTTGTTTCCAGTCAGAAATGGAGTTGAATCCCATGCAGTTTCTGGTCCTACGAGCAAGAGTTGTTTTCTGGTAAGGAAAGTCACTATTGCGCTCCCATTGCCATACACAGTGCAAATAGCACTCGCGTCCGTTCCCAGCAAGTACAGTGTATTGGACTGAAGCGGAGCTACTGTTCTTGTCAGTTTCCTAAGCAGAGTTGAACTAGATATGGCCCCTGTGTGTAGGAAGCACAGTTCTTTTGTTCTGAGCAAGCTCACTATTCGGACCCCATAGGAAACACAGTAGAGTAGAAGCGTGCTCTTTTCTCAAAAGGAGAGTGTGTTTCTTGTATCCGAGCTAGTGTTTTTTTTCCAGTCAGAAATGGAGTTGAAACCCATGCAGTTTCTGGTCCTACGAGCAAGAGTTGTTTTCTGGTAAGAAGAGTCACTATTGCGCTCCCATTGCCATACACAGGGTAAATAGCACTGGCGTCTGTTCCCAGCAAGTACAGTGTATTGGACTGAAGTGGAGCTACTGTTCTTGTCAGTTTCTGAAGCAGAGTTGAACTAGATATGGCCCGTGTGTGTAGGAAGCACAGTTCTTTTGTTCTGAGCAAGCTCACTCTTCGGACCCCATAGGAAACACAGTAGAGTAGAAGAGTGCTCTTTTCCCAAAAGCAGAGTGTGTTTCTTGTAAGGCAAGCTAGCGTTTGTTTCCCAGTCCTAAGTGGAGTTGAATCACATCCTGTTTTTGGTACTTGGAGCAAGAGTTGTTTTCTGGTAAGGAAAGTCACTATTGCACTCCCATTGCCATACACAGTGCTAATAGCACTCGCGTCTGTTCCCAGAAAGTACAGTGTATTGGACTGAAGAGGAGCTGCTGTTCTTGTCAATTTCCTAAGCAGAGTTGAATTAGATATGGCCCCTGTGTGTAGGAAGCACAGTTCTTTTGTTCTGAGCAAGCTCACTGTTCCGACCCCATAGGATACACAGTAATGTAGAAGAGTGCTCTTTTCTCAAAAGCAGAGTGTGTTTCTTGTAAGGAGAGCTAGCGTTTGTTTCCCAGTCCTAAATGGAGTTGAATCACATACAGTTTCTGGTCCTATGAGCAAGAGTTGTTTTCTAGTAAGAAGAGTCAGTATTGTGCTCCCATTGTCATACAGAGTGCAAATAGCCCTGGCGTCTGTTCCCAGCATGTACAGTGTTTTGGACTGAAGAGGATATACTGTTCTTTTCAGTTTCCTAAGCAGAATTGAACTAGATATTGCCATATTTGTAGGAAGCACAGTTCTTTTGTTCTGAGGAAGCTCACTGTTCGGACCCCATAGGAAACACAGTAGAGTAGAAGAGTGCTCTTTTCTCAAAAGCAGAGTGTGTTTCTTGTATCGCGAGCTAGTGTTTGTTTCCCAGTCAGAAATGGAGTTGAATCCCATGCAGTTTCTTGTCCTATGAATAAGAGTTGTTTTCTGATAAGAAGAGTGACTATTGTGCTCCTATTGCCATACAGAGTGCAAATAGCACTCGCGTCTGTTCCCAGCTAGTACAGTGTATTGGACTGAAGAGGAGCTACCGTTCTTGTCAGTTTCCTAAGCAGAGTTGAACTAGATATGGCCATATTTGTAGGAAGCACAGTTCTTTTGTTCTGAGCAAGCTCACTATTCGGACTCCATAGGAAACACAGTAGAGTAGAAGAGTGCTCTTTTCTCAAAATCAGAGTGTCTTTCTTGTAAGGCGAGCTAGTGTTTGTTTCCCAGTCAGAAATGGAGTTGAATCCCATGCAATTTCTTGTCCTATGAGTAAGAGTTGTTTTCTGATAAGAAGAGTCACTATTGTGCTCCTATTGCCATACACAGGGCAAATAGCACTCGAGTCTGTTCCCAGCTAGTACAGTGTATTGGACTGAAGAGGAGCTACCGTTCTTGTCAGTTTCCTAAGCAGAGTTGAACTAGATATGGCGCGTGTGTTTAGGAAGCACAGTTCTTTTGTTCTGAGCAAGCTCACTGTTCGGACCCCATAGGAAACACAGTAGAGTAGAAGAGTGCTCTTTTCTCAAAAGCAGAGTGTGTTTCTTGTTAGACGAGCTAGCCTTTGTTTCCCAGTCCTAAATGGAGTTGAATCACGTCCAGTTTTTGGTACTACGAGCAAGAGTTGTTTTCTGATAATAAAGTCACTATTGCGCTCCCATTTCCATACACAGTGCAAATAGCACTCGAATCTGTTCCCAGCAAGTACAGTGTATTCGACTGAAGCGGAGCTACTGTTCTTGTCAGTTTCCTAAGCAGAGTTGAACTAGATATGGCCCCTGTGTGTAGGAAGCACAGTTCTTTTGTTCTGAGCAAGCTCACTGTTCGGATCCCATAGGAAACACAGTAGAGTAGAAGAGTGCTCTTTTCTCAAAAGCGGAGTGTGTTTCTTGTAAGGCGAGCTAGTGTTTGTTTCCCAGTCAGAAATGGAGTTGAATCCCATGCAGTTTCTGGTCCTACGAGCAAGAGTTGTTTTCTGGTAAGGAAAGTCACTATTGCGCTCCCATTGCCATACACAGTGCAAATAGCACTCGCGTCTGTTCCCAGCAAGTACAGTGTATTGGACTGAAGCGGAGCTACTGTTCTTGTCAGTTTCCTAAGCAGAGTTGAACTAGATATGGCCCATGTGTGTAGGAAGCACATTTCTTTTGTTCTGAGCAAGCTCACTATTCAGACCCCATAGGAAACACAGTAGAGTAGAAGAGTGCTCTTTTCTCAAAAGGAGAGTGTGTTTCTTGTAACGCGAGCTAGTGTTTTTTTTCCAGTCAGAAATGGAGTTGAAACCCATGCAGTTTCTGGTCCTACGAACAAGAGTTGTTTTCTGGTAAGAAGAGTCACTATTGTGCTCCCATTGTCATACACAGGGTAAATAGCACTGGCGTCTGTTCCCAGCAAGTACAGTGTATTGGACTGAAGTGGAGCTACTGTTCTTGTCAGTTTCCGAAGCAGAGTTGAACTAGATATGGCCCCTGTGTGTAGGAAGCACAGTTCTTTTGTTCTGAGCAAGCTCACTGTTCGGACCCTATAGAAAAGACATTAGAGTAGAAGAGTGCTCTTTTATGAAAAGCAAAGTGTGTTTCTTACAAGGCGAGCTAGTGTTTGTTTCCCAGTCAGAAATGCAGTTGAATCCCATGCAGTTTCTGGTCCTATGAGCAAGAGGTGTTTTCTGATAAGAAGAGTCACTATTGCGCTCCTATCGCCATATACAGTGCAAATAGCACTCGCGTCTGTTCCCAGCTAGTACAGTGTATTGGACTGAAGAGGAGCTACCGTTCTTGTCAGTTTCCTAAGCAGAGTTGAACTAGATATGGCCCGTGTGTGTAGGAAGCACAGTTCTTTTGTTCTGAGCAAGCTCACTGTTCGGAACCCATAGGAAACACAGTAGAGTAGAAGAGTGCTCTTTTCTCAAAAGCAGAGTGTGTTTCTTGTAAGGCAAGCTAGCGTTTGTTTCCCAGTCCTAAATGGAGTTGAATCACATCCTGTTTTTGGTACTTGGAGCAAGAGTTGTTTTCTGGTAAGGAAAGTCACTATTGCACTCCCTTTGCCATACACAGTGCAAATAGCACTCGCGTCTGTTCTCAGGAAGTACAGTGCATTGGACTGAAGAGGAGCTGCTGTTCTTGTCAATTTCCTAAGCAGAGTTGAACTAGATATGGCCCCTGTATGTAGGAAGCACAGTTCTTTTGTTCTGAGCAAGCTCACTCCTCCGACCCCTTAGGATACACAGTAGAGTAGAAGAGTGCTCTTTTCTCAAAAGCAGAGTGTGTTTCTTGTAAGGCGAGCTAGTGTTTGTTTCCCAGTCAGAAATGGAGTTGAATCCCATGCAGTTTCTTGTCCTATGAGTAAGAGTTTTTTTCTGATAAGAAGAGTCACTATTGTGCTCCTATTGCCATGCACAGGGCAAATAGCACTCGAGTCTGTTCCCAGCTAGTACAGTGTATTGGACTGAAAAGGAGCTACCGTTCTTGTCAGTTTCCTAAGCAGAGTTGAACTAGATATGGCCCGTGTGTGTAGGAAGCACAGTTCTTTTATTCTGAGCAAGCTCACTGTTCGGACCCCATAGGAAACACAGTAGAGTAGAAGAGTGCTCTTTTTTCAAAAGCAGAGTGTGTTTCTTGTTAGGCGAGCTAGCCTTTGTTTCCCAGTCCTAAATGGAGTTGAATCACATCCAGTTTTTGGTACTACGAGCAAGAGTTGTTTTCTGATAATAAAGTCACTATTGCGCTCCCATTGCCATACACAGTGCAAATAGCACTCGCGTCTGTTCCCAGCAAGTACAGTGTATTGGACTGAAGCGGAGCTACTGTTCTTGTCAGTTTCCTAAGCAGAGTTGAACTAGATATGGCCCCTGTGTGTAGGAAGCACAGTTCTTTTTTTCTGAGCAAGCTCACTATTCGGACCCCTTAGGAAACACAGTAGAGTAGAAGAGTGCTCTTTTCTCAAAAGGAGAGTGTGTTTCTTGTAACGCGAGCTAGTGTTTTTTTTTCTAGTTAGAAATGGAGTTGAAACCCATGCAGTTTCTGGTCCTACGAGCAAGAGTTGTTTTCTGGTAAGAAGAGTCACTATTGGGCTCCCATTGTCATACACAGGGTAAATAGCACTGGCGTCAGTTCCCAGCAAGTACAGTGTATTGGACTGAAGTGGAGCTACTGTTCTTGTCAGTTTCCTAAGCAGAGTTGAACTAGATATGGCCCCTGTGTGTAGGAAGCACAGTTCTTTTGTTCTGAGCAAGCTCACTGTTCGGACCCTATAGAAAAGACATTAGAGTAGAAGAGTGCTCTTTTATGAAAAGTAAAGTGTGTTTCTTATAAGGCGAGCTAGTGTTTGTTTCCCAGTCAGAAATGGAGTTGAATCCCATGCAGTTTCTGGTCCTATGAGCAAGAGTTGTTTTCTGATAAGAAGAGTCACTATTGAGCTCCTATCGCCATACACAGTGCAAATAGCACTCGCGTCTGTTCCCAGCTAGTACAGTGTATTGGACTGAAGAGGAGCTACCGTTCTTGTCAGTTTCCTAAGCAGAGTTGAACTAGATATGGCCCGTGTGTGTAGGAAGCACAGTTCTTTTGTTCTGAGCAAGCTCACTGTTCGGACCCCATAGGAAACACAGTAGAGTAGAAGAGTGCTCTTTTCTCAAAAGCAGAGTGTGTTTCTTGTAAGGCAAGCTAGCGTTTGTTTCCCAGTCCTAAATGGAGTTGAATCACATCCTGTTTTTGGTACTTGGAGCAAGAGTTGTTTTCTGGTAAGGAAAGTCACTATTGCACTCCCATTGCCATACACAGTGCAAATAGCACTCGCGTCTGTTCCCAGTAAGTACAGTGTATTGGACTGAAGTGGAGCTGCTGTTCTTGTCAATTTCCTAAGCAGAGTTGAACTAGATATGGCCCCTGTGTGTAGGAAGCACAGTTCTTTTGTTCTGAGCAAGCTCACTGTCCCGACCCCTTAGGATACACAGTAGAGTAGAAGAGTGCTCTTTTCTCAAAAGCAGAGTGTGTTTCTTGTAAGGAGAGCTAGCGTTTGTTTCCCAGTCCTAAATGGAGTTGAATCACATACAGTTTCTGGTCCTATGAGCAAGAGTTGTTTTCTGGTAAGAAGAGTCACTATTGTGCTCCCATTGTCATACAGAGTGCAAATAGCCCTGGCGTCTGTTCCCAGCATGTACAGTGTTTTGGACTGAAGATGATATACTGTTCTTTTCAGTTTCCTAAGCAGAATTGAACTAAATATGGCCATATTTGTAGGGAGCACAGTTCTTTTGTTCTGAGCAAGCTCACTGTTCGGACCCCATAGGAAACACAGTAGAGTAGAAGAGTGCTCTTTTCTCAAAATCAGATTGTCTTTCTTGTAAGGCGAGCTAGTGATTGTCTTCCCGTCAGAAATGGAGTTGAATCCCATGCAGTTTCTGGTCCTATGAGCAAGAGTTGTTTTCTGATAAGAAGAAGCACTATTGTGCTCCTATTGCCATACATAGTGCAAATAGCACTCGCGTCTGTTCCCAGCAAGTACAGTGTATTGGACTGAAAAGGAGCTACTGTTCTTGTCAGTTTCCTAAGCAGAGTTGAACTACATATGGTCCGTGTGTGTAGGAAGCACAGTTCTTTTGTTCTGAGCAAGCTCACTGTTTGGACCCCATAGGAAACACAGTAGAGTAGAAGAGTGCTCTTTTCTCAAAAGCAGAGTGTGTTTCTTGTAAGGCTAGCTAGCATTTGTTTCCCAGTCTTAAATGGAGCTGTATCACATGCAGTTTCTGGTCCTACGAGCAAGAGTTGTTTTCTGGTAAGGAAAGTCACTATTTTACTCCCATTGCATTACATAGTGCCAATAGCACTCGCGTCTGTTCCCAGCAATTACAGTGTATTGGACTGAAGAGGAGCTACTGTTTTTGTCAGTTCCTAAGCAAAGTTGAACTAGAAATGGCCCGTGTGTGTAGGAAGCACAGTTCTTTTGTTCTGAGCAAGCTCAATGTTCGGACCCCATAGGAAACACAGTAGAGTAGAAGAGTGCTCTTTTCTCAAAAGCAGAGTGTGTTTCTTGTAAGGCGAGCTAGTGTTTGTTTCCCAGTCAGAAATGGAGTTGAATCCCATGCAGTTTCTTGTCCTATGAGTAAGAGTGGTTTTCTGATAAGAAGAGTGACTATTGTGCTCCTATTGCCATACACAGGGCAAATAGCACTCGCGTCTGTTCCCAGCTAGCACAGTGTATTGGACTGAAGAGGAGCTACCATTCTTGTCAGTTTCCTAAGCAGAGTTGAACTAGATATGGCCATATTTGTAGGAAGCACAGTTCTTTTGTTCTGAGCAAGCTCACTATTCGGACCCCATAGGAAACACAGTAGAGTAGAAGAGTGCTCTTTTCTCAAAATCAGATTGTCTTTCTTGTAAGGCGAGCTAGTGATTGTCTTCCAGTCAGAAATGGAGTTGAATCCCATGCAGTTTCTGGTCCTATGAGCAAGAGTTGTTTTCTGATAAGAAGAAGCACTATTGTGCTCCTATTGCCATACATAGTGCAAATAGCACGCGCGTCTGTTCCCAGAAAGTACAGTGTATTGGACTGAAAAGGAGCTACTGTTCTTGTCAGTTTCCTAAGCAGAGTTGAACTACATATGGTCCGTGTGTGTAGGAAGCACAGTTCTTTTGTTCTGAGCAAGCTCACTGTTTGGACCCCATAGGAAACACAGTAGAGTAGAATAGTGCTCTTTTCTCAAAAGCAGAGTGTGTTTCTTGTAAGGCTAGCTAGCATTTGTTTCCCAGTCTTAAATGGAGCTGTATCACATGCAGTTTCTGGTCCTACGAGCAAGAGTTGTTTTCTGGTAAGGAAAGTCACTATTTTACTCCCATTGCATTACATAGTGCCAATAGCACTCGCGTCTGTTCCCAGCAAGTACAGTGTATTGGACGGAAGAGGAGCTACTGTTTTTGTCAGTTCCTAAGCAAAGTTGAACTAGATATGGCCCGTGTGTGTAGGAAGCACAGTTCTTTTGTTCTGAGCAAGCTCAATGTTCGGACCCCATAGGAAACACAGTAGAGTAGAAGACTGCTCTTTTCTCAAAAGCAGAGTGTGTTTTTTGTAAGGCGAGCTAGCGTTTGTTTCCCAGTCCTAAATGGAGTTGAATCACATGCAGTTTTTGGTCCTACGAGCAAGAGTTGTTTTCTGGTAATAAAGTCACTGTTGCGCTCCCATTGCCATACACAGTGTAAATAGCACTCGCATCTGTTCCCAGCAAGTACAGTGTATTGGACTGAAGCGGAGCTACTCTTCTTGTCAGTTTCCTATGCAGAGTAGAACTAGATATGGCCAGTGTGTGTAGGAAGCACAGTTCTTTTGTTCTGACCATCTCAGTGTTCAGACCCCATAGGAAACACAGTAGAGTAGAAGAGTGCTCTTTTCTCAAAAGCAGAGTGTGTTTCTTGTAAGGCGAGCTAGTGTTTGTTTCCATTCAGAAATGGAGTTGAATCCCATGCAGTTTCTGGTCCTACGAGCAAGAGTTGTTTTCTGGTAAGGAAAGTCACTATTGCGCTCCCATTGCCATACAGAGTGCAAATAGCACTCGCGTCTGTTCCCAGCAAGTACAGTGTATTGGACTGAAGTGGAGCTACTGTTCTTGTCAGTTTCCTAAGCAGAGATGAACTAGATATGGCCCGTGTGTGTAGGAAGCACAGTACTTTTGTTCTGAGCAAGCTCACTGTTCAGACACCCTAGAAAACACAGTAGAGTAGAAGAGTGCTCTTTTATCAAAAGCAGAGTGTGTTTTCTGTAAGGCGAGATAGCGTTTGTTTCCCAGTCCTAAATGGAGTTGAATCACATGCAGTTTTTTGTCCTACGACCAAGAATTGTTTTCTGGTAAGGAAAGTCACTATTGTGCTCCCATTTACATACACAGTGCAAATAGCACTCGCGTCTGTTCCCAGCAAGTACAGTGTATTGGACTGAAGCGGAGCTACTGTTCTTGTCAGTTTCCTAAGCAGAGTTGAACTAGATATGGCCCCTGTGTGTAGGAAGCACAGTTCTTTTGTTCTGAGCAACATCACTATTTGGACCCCATAGGAAACACAGTAGAGTAGAAGAGTGCTCTTTTCTCAAAAGGAGAGTGTGTTTCTTGTATCGCGAGCTAGTGTTTTTTTTCCAGTCAGAAATGGAGTTGAAACCCATGCAGTTTCTGGTCCTACGAGCAAGAGTTGTTTTCTGGTAAGAAGAGTCACTATTGCGCTCCCATTGCCATACACAGGGTAAATAGCACTGGCGTCTGTTCCCAGCAAGTACAGTGTATTGGACTGAAGTGGAGCTACTGTTCTTGTCAGTTTCCGAAGCAGAGTTGAACTAGATATGGCCCGTGTGTGGAGGAAGCACAGTTCTTTTGTTCTGAGCAAGCTCACTGTTCGGACACCATAGAAAAGACATTAGAGTAGAAGAGTGCTCTTTTATGAAAAGCAGAGTGTGTTTCTTATAAGGCTAGCTAGAGTTTGTTTCCCAGTCAGAAATGGAGTTGAATCCCATGCAGTTTCTGGTCCTATGAGCAAGAGGTGTTTTCTGACAAGAAGAGTCACTATTGCGCTCCTATCGCCATACACAGTGCAAATAGCACTCGCGTCTGTTCCCAGGAAGTACAGTGTATTGGACTGAAGAGGAGCTGCTGTTCTTGTCAATTTCCTAATCAGAGTTGAACTAGATATGGCCCCTGTGTGTAGGAAGCACAGTTCTTTTGTTCTGAGCAAGCTCACTGTTCTGACCCCATAGGATACACAGTAGAGTAGAAGAGTGCTCTTTTCTCAAAAGCAGAGTGTGTTTCTTGTAAGGAGAGCTAGCGTTTGTTTCCCAGTCGTAAATGGAGTTGAATCACATACAGTTTCTGGTCCTACGAGCAAGAGTTGTTTTCTAGTAAGAAGAGTCAGTATTGTGCTCCCAATGTCATACAGAGTGCAAATAGCCCTGGCGTCTGTTCCCAGCATGTACAGTGTTTTGGACTGAAGAGGATATACTGTTCTTTTCAGTTTCCTAAGCAGAATTGAACTAGATATTGCCATATTTGTAGGAAGCACAGTTCTTTTGTTCTGAGGAGGCTCACTGTTCGGACCCCATAGGAAACACAGTAGAGTAGAAGAGTGCTCTTTTCTCAAAATCAGAGTGTCTTTCTTGTAAGGCAAGCTAGTGTTTGTTTCCCAGTCAGAAATGGAGTTGAATCCCATGCAGTTTCTAGTCCTATGAGCAAGAGTTGTTTTCTGATAAGAAGAGACACTATTTTGCTCCTATTGCCATACACAGTGCAAATAGCACTCGCGTCTGTTCCCAGCAAGTACAGTGTATTGCACTGAAAAGGAGCTACTGTTCTTGTCAGTTTCCTAAGCAGAGTTGAACTACATATGGTCCGTGTGTAGGAAGCACAGTTCTTTTGTTCAGAGCAAGCTCACTGTTCGGCCTCCTTAGGAAACACAGTAGAGTAGAAGAGTGCTCTTTTCTCAAAAGCAGAGTGTGTTTCTTGTAAGGCGAGCTAGCATTTGTTTCCCAGTCCTAAATGGAGCTGTATCACATGCAGTTTCTGGTCCTACGAGCAAGAATTGTTTTCTTCTAAGGAAAGTCACTATTGCACTCCCATTGCATTACACAGTGCCAATAGCACTCGGGTCTGTTCCCAGCAAGTACAGGGTATTGGACTGAAAAGGAGCTACTGTTCTTGTCAGTTTCCTAAGCAGAATTGAACTAGATATGGCCTGTGTGTGTAGGAAGCACAGTTCTTTTGTTCTGAGCAAGCTCAATGTTCGGACCCCATAGGAAACACAGAAGAGTAGAAGACTGCTCTTTTCTCAAAAGGAGAGTGTGTTTCTTGTAAGGCGAGCTAGCGTTTGTTTCCCAGTCCTAAATGGAGTTGAATCAAATGCAGTTTTTGGTCCTACGAGCAAGAAATGTTTTCTGGTAATAAAGTCACTGTTGCGCTCCCATTGCCATACACAGTGTAAATAGCACTCGCATCTGTTCCCAGCAAGTACAGTGTATTAGACTGAAGCGGAGCTACTGTTCTTGTCAGTTTCCGAAGCAAAGTTGAACTAGATATGGCCCCTGTGTGTAGGAAGCACAGTTCTTTTGTTCTGAGTAAGCTCACTATTCGGACCCCATAGGAAACACAGCAGAGTAGAAGAGTGCTCTTTTCTCAAAAGCAGAGTGTGTTTCTTGTAAGGCGAGCTAGTGTTTGTTTCCCAGTCAGAAATGGAGTTGAATCCCATGCAGTTTCTTGTCCTATGAGTAAGAGTTGTTTTCTGATAAGAAGAGTCACTATTGTGCTCCTATTGCCATACACCAGGGCAAATAGCACTTGTTCCCAGCTAGTACAGTGTATTGGACTGAAGAGGAGCTACCGTTCTTGTCAGTTACCTAAGCAGAGTTGAACTAGATATGGCCAGTGTGTGTAGGAAGCACAGTTCTTTGTTCTGAGCAAGCTCACTGTTCGGACCCCATAGGAAAACACAGTAGAATAGAAGAGTGCTCTTTTCTCAAAAGCAGAGTGTGTTTCTTGTTAGGCGAGCTAGCCTTTGTTTCCCAGTCCTAAATGGAGTTGAATCACATCCAGTTTTTGGTACTACGAGCAAGAGTTGTTTTCTGATAATAAAGTCACTATTGCGCTCCCATTTGCCATACACAGTGCAAATAGCACTCGCATCTGTTCCCAGCAAGTACAGTGTATTGGACTGAAGCGGAGCTACTGTTCTTGTCAGTTTCGTAAGCAGAGTTGAACTAGATATGGCCCGTGTGTGTAGGAAGCACAGTTCTTTTGTTCTGAGCAAGCTCACTGTTCGGACCCCATAGGAAACACAGTAGAGTAGAAGAGTGCTCTTTTCTCAAAAGCAGAGTGTGTTGCTTGTAAGGCGAGCTAGTGTTTGTTTCCCAGTCAGAAATGGAGTTGAATCCCATGCAGTTTCTGGTCCTACGAGCAAGAGTTGTTTTCTGGTAAGGAAAGTCACTATTGCGCTCCCATTACCATACACAGTGCAAATAGCACTCGCGTCTGTTCCCAGCAAGTACAGTGTATTGGACTGAAGTGGAGCTACTGTTCTTGTCAGTTTCCTAAGCAGAGTTGAACTAGATATGGCCCATGTGTTTAGGAAGCACAGTTCTTTTGTTCTGAGCAAGCTCACTATTCGGACCCCATAGGAAACACAGTAGAGTAGAAGAGTGCTCTTTTCTCAAAAGGAGAGTGTGTTTTCTTGTAACGCAAGCTAGTGTTTTTTTTTCCAATCAGAAATGGAGTTGAAACCCATGCAGTTTCTGGTCCTACGAGCAAGAGTTGTTTTCTGGTAAGGAAAGTCACTATTTTACTCCCATTGCATTACATAGTGCCAATAGCACTCGCGTCTGTTCCCAGCAAGTACAGTGTATTGGACTGAAGAGGAGCTACTGTTTTTGTCAGTTCCTAAGCAAAGTTGAACTAGATATGGCCCGTGTGTGTAGGAAGCACAGTTCTTTTGTTCTGAGCAAGCTCAATGTTCGGACCCCATAGGAAACACAGTAGAGTAGAAGACTGCTCTTTTCTCAAAAGCAGAGTGTGTTTCTTGTAAGGCGAGCTAGCGTTTGTTTCCCAGTCCTAAATGGAGTTGAATCACATGCAGTTTTTGGTCCTACGAGCAAGAGTTGTTTTCTGGTAATAAAGTCACTGTTGTGCTTTGCCATACACAGTGTAAATAGCACTCGCATCTGTTCCCAGCAAGTACAGTGTATTGGACTGAAGCGGAGCTACTCTTCTTGTCAGTTTCCTATGCAGAGTTGAACTAGATATGGCCAGTGTGTGTAGGAAGCACAGTTCTTTTGTTCTGAGCAAGCTCACTGTTCGGACCCCATAGGAAACACAGTAGAGTAGAAGAGTGCTCTTTTCTCAAAAGCAGAGTGTGTTGCTTGTAAGGCGAGCTAGTGTTTGTTTCCCAGTCAGAAATGGAGTTGAATCCCATGCAGTTTCTGGTCCTACGAGCAAGAGTTGTTTTCTGGTAAGGAAAGTCACTATTGCGCTCCCATTACCATACACAGTGCAAATAGCACTCGCGTCTGTTCCCAGCAAGTACAGTGTATTGGACTGAAGTGGAGCTACTGTTCTTGTCAGTTTCCTAAGCAGAGTTGAACTAGATATGGCCCATGTGTTTAGGAAGCACAGTTCTTTTGTTCTGAGCAAGCTCACTATTCGGACCCCATAGGAAACACAGTAGAGTAGAAGAGTGCTCTTTTCTCAAAAGGAGAGTGTGTTTCTTGTAACGCAAGCTAGTGTTTTTTTTCCAATCAGAAATGGAGTTGAAACCCATGCAGTTTCTGGTCCTACGAGCAAGAGTTGTTTTCTGGTAAGGAAAGTCACTATTTTACTCCCATTGCATTACATAGTGCCAATAGCACTCGCGTCTGTTCCCAGCAAGTACAGTGTATTGGACTGAAGAGGAGCTACTGTTTTTGTCAGTTCCTAAGCAAAGTTGAACTAGATATGGCCCGTGTGTGTAGGAAGCACAGTTCTTTTGTTCTGAGCAAGCTCAATGTTCGGACCCCATAGGAAACACAGTAGAGTAGAAGACTGCTCTTTTCTCAAAAGCAGAGTGTGTTTCTTGTAAGGCGAGCTAGCGTTTGTTTCCCAGTCCTAAATGGAGTTGAATCACATGCAGTTTTTGGTCCTACGAGCAAGAGTTGTTTTCTGGTAATAAAGTCACTGTTGTGCTCCCATTGCCATACACAGTGTAAATAGCACTCGCATCTGTTCCCAGCAAGTACAGTGTATTGGACTGAAGCGGAGCTACTCTTCTTGTCAGTTTCCTATGCAGAGTTGAACTAGATATGGCCAGTGTGTGTAGGAAGCACAGTTCTTTTGTTCTGAGCAAGCTCACTGTTCGGACCCCATAGGAAACACAGTAGAGTAGAAGAGTGCTCTTTTCTCAAAAGCAGAGTGTGTTTCTTGTAAGGCGAGCTAGTGTTTGTTTCCAGTCAGAAATGGAGTTGAATCCCATGCAGTTTCTGGTCCTACGAGCAAGAGTTGTTTTCTGGTAAGGAAAGTCACTATTGCGCTCCCATTGCCATACACAGTGCAAATAGCACTCGCGTCCGTTCCCAGCAAGTACAGTGTATTGGACTGAAGCGGAGCTACTGTTCTTGTCAGTTTCCTAAGCAGAGATGAACTAGATATGGCCCGTGTGTGTAGGAAGCACAGTACTTTTGTTCTGAGCAAGCTCACTGTTCAGACACCCTAGAAAACACAGTAGATTAGAAGAGTGCTCTTTTATCAAAAGCAGAGTGTGTTTTCTGTAAGGCGAGATAGCGTTTGTTTCCCAGTCCTAAATGGAGTTGAATCACATGCAGTTTTTTGTCCTACGACCAAGAATTGTTTTCTGGTAAGGAAAGTCACTATTGTGCTCCCATTTACATACACAGTGCAAATAGCACTCGCGTCTGTTCCCAGCAAGTACAGTGTATTGGACTGAAGCGGAGCTACTGTTCTTGTCAGTTTCCTAAGCAGAGTTGAACTAGATATGGCCCCTGTGTGTAGGAAGCACAGTTCTTTTGTTCTGAGCAAGCTCACTATTCGGACCCCATAGGAAACACAGTAGAGTAGAAGCGTGCTCTTTTCTCAAAAGGAGAGTGTGTTTCTTGTATCCGAGCTAGTGTTTTTTTTCCAGTCAGAAATGGAGTTGAAACCCATGCAGTTTCTGGTCCTACGAGCAAGAGTTGTTTTCTGGTAAGAAGAGTCACTATTGCGCTCCCATTGCCATACACAGGGTAAATAGCACTGGCGTCTGTTCCCAGCAAGTACAGTGTATTGGACTGAAGTGGAGCTACTGTTCTTGTCAGTTTCCGAAGCAGAGTTGAACTAGATATGGCCCGTGTGTGTAGGAAGCACAGTTCTTTTGTTCTGAGCAAGCTCACTCTTCGGACCCCATAGGAAACACAGTAGAGTAGAAGAGTGCTCTTTTCCCAAAAGCAGAGTGTGTTTCTTTTAAGGCAAGCTAGCGTTTGTTTCCCAGTCCTAAGTGGAGTTGAATCACATCCTGTTTTTGGTACTTGGAGCAAGAGTTGTTTTCTGGTAAGGAAAGTCACTATTGCACTCCCATTGCCATACACAGTGCTAATAGCACTCGCGTCTGTTCCCAGAAAGTACAGTGTATTGGACTGAAGAGGAGCTGCTGTTCTTGTCAATTTCCTAAGCAGAGTTGAATTAGATATGGCCCCTGTGTGTAGGAAGCACAGTTCTTTTGTTCTGAGCAAGCTCACTGTTCCGACCCCATAGGATACACAGTAATGTAGAAGAGTGCTCTTTTCTCAAAAGCAGAGTGTGTTTCTTGTAAGGAGAGCTAGCGTTTGTTTCCCAGTCCTAAATGGAGTTGAATCACATACAGTTTCTGGTCCTATGAGCAAGAGTTGTTTTCTAGTAAGAAGAGTCAGTATTGTGCTCCCATTGTCATACAGAGTGCAAATAGCCCTGGCGTCTGTTCCCAGCATGTACAGTGTTTTGGACTGAAGAGGATATACTGTTCTTTTCAGTTTCCTAAGCAGAATTGAACTAGATATTGCCATATTTGTAGGAAGCACAGTTCTTTTGTTCTGAGGAAGCTCACTGTTCGGACCCCATAGGAAACACAGTAGAGTAGAAGAGTGCTCTTTTCTCAAAAGCAGAGTGTGTTTCTTGTATCGCGAGCTAGTGTTTGTTTCCCAGTCAGAAATGGAGTTGAATCCCATGCAGTTTCTTGTCCTATGAATAAGAGTTGTTTTCTGATAAGAAGAGTGACTATTGTGCTCCTATTGCCATACAGAGTGCAAATAGCACTCGCGTCTGTTCCCAGCTAGTACAGTGTATTGGACTGAAGAGGAGCTACCGTTCTTGTCAGTTTCCTAAGCAGAGTTGAACTAGATATGGCCATATTTGTAGGAAGCACAGTTCTTTTGTTCTGAGCAAGCTCACTATTCGGACTCCATAGGAAACACAGTAGAGTAGAAGAGTGCTCTTTTCTCAAAATCAGAGTGTCTTTCTTGTAAGGCGAGCTAGTGTTTGTTTCCCAGTCAGAAATGGAGTTGAATCCCATGCAATTTCTTGTCCTATGAGTAAGAGTTGTTTTCTGATAAGAAGAGTCACTATTGTGCTCCTATTGCCATACACAGGGCAAATAGCACTCGAGTCTGTTCCCAGCTAGTACAGTGTATTGGACTGAAGAGGAGCTACCGTTCTTGTCAGTTTCCTAAGCAGAGTTGAACTAGATATGGCGCGTGTGTTTAGGAAGCACAGTTCTTTTGTTCTGAGCAAGCTCACTGTTCGGACCCCATAGGAAACACAGTAGAGTAGAAGAGTGCTCTTTTCTCAAAAGCAGAGTGTGTTTCTTGTTAGACGAGCTAGCCTTTGTTTCCCAGTCCTAAATGGAGTTGAATCACGTCCAGTTTTTGGTACTACGAGCAAGAGTTGTTTTCTGATAATAAAGTCACTATTGCGCTCCCATTTCCATACACAGTGCAAATAGCACTCGAATCTGTTCCCAGCAAGTACAGTGTATTCGACTGAAGCGGAGCTACTGTTCTTGTCAGTTTCCTAAGCAGAGTTGAACTAGATATGGCCCCTGTGTGTAGGAAGCACAGTTCTTTTGTTCTGAGCAAGCTCACTGTTCGGATCCCATAGGAAACACAGTAGAGTAGAAGAGTGCTCTTTTCTCAAAAGCGGAGTGTGTTTCTTGTAAGGCGAGCTAGTGTTTGTTTCCCAGTCAGAAATGGAGTTGAATCCCATGCAGTTTCTGGTCCTACGAGCAAGAGTTGTTTTCTGGTAAGGAAAGTCACTATTGCGCTCCCATTGCCATACACAGTGCAAATAGCACTCGCGTCTGTTCCCAGCAAGTACAGTGTATTGGACTGAAGCGGAGCTACTGTTCTTGTCAGTTTCCTAAGCAGAGTTGAACTAGATATGGCCCATGTGTGTAGGAAGCACATTTCTTTTGTTCTGAGCAAGCTCACTATTCAGACCCCATAGGAAACACAGTAGAGTAGAAGAGTGCTCTTTTCTCAAAAGGAGAGTGTGTTTCTTGTAACGCGAGCTAGTGTTTTTTTTCCAGTCAGAAATGGAGTTGAAACCCATGCAGTTTCTGGTCCTACGAACAAGAGTTGTTTTCTGGTAAGAAGAGTCACTATTGTGCTCCCATTGTCATACACAGGGTAAATAGCACTGGCGTCTGTTCCCAGCAAGTACAGTGTATTGGACTGAAGTGGAGCTACTGTTCTTGTCAGTTTCCGAAGCAGAGTTGAACTAGATATGGCCCCTGTGTGTAGGAAGCACAGTTCTTTTGTTCTGAGCAAGCTCACTGTTCGGACCCTATAGAAAAGACATTAGAGTAGAAGAGTGCTCTTTTATGAAAAGCAAAGTGTGTTTCTTACAAGGCGAGCTAGTGTTTGTTTCCCAGTCAGAAATGCAGTTGAATCCCATGCAGTTTCTGGTCCTATGAGCAAGAGGTGTTTTCTGATAAGAAGAGTCACTATTGCGCTCCTATCGCCATATACAGTGCAAATAGCACTCGCGTCTGTTCCCAGCTAGTACAGTGTATTGGACTGAAGAGGAGCTACCGTTCTTGTCAGTTTCCTAAGCAGAGTTGAACTAGATATGGCCCGTGTGTGTAGGAAGCACAGTTCTTTTGTTCTGAGCAAGCTCACTGTTCGGAACCCATAGGAAACACAGTAGAGTAGAAGAGTGCTCTTTTCTCAAAAGCAGAGTGTGTTTCTTGTAAGGCAAGCTAGCGTTTGTTTCCCAGTCCTAAATGGAGTTGAATCACATCCTGTTTTTGGTACTTGGAGCAAGAGTTGTTTTCTGGTAAGGAAAGTCACTATTGCACTCCCTTTGCCATACACAGTGCAAATAGCACTCGCGTCTGTTCTCAGGAAGTACAGTGCATTGGACTGAAGAGGAGCTGCTGTTCTTGTCAATTTCCTAAGCAGAGTTGAACTAGATATGGCCCCTGTATGTAGGAAGCACAGTTCTTTTGTTCTGAGCAAGCTCACTCCTCCGACCCCTTAGGATACACAGTAGAGTAGAAGAGTGCTCTTTTCTCAAAAGCAGAGTGTGTTTCTTGTAAGGCGAGCTAGTGTTTGTTTCCCAGTCAGAAATGGAGTTGAATCCCATGCAGTTTCTTGTCCTATGAGTAAGAGTTTTTTTCTGATAAGAAGAGTCACTATTGTGCTCCTATTGCCATGCACAGGGCAAATAGCACTCGAGTCTGTTCCCAGCTAGTACAGTGTATTGGACTGAAAAGGAGCTACCGTTCTTGTCAGTTTCCTAAGCAGAGTTGAACTAGATATGGCCCGTGTGTGTAGGAAGCACAGTTCTTTTATTCTGAGCAAGCTCACTGTTCGGACCCCATAGGAAACACAGTAGAGTAGAAGAGTGCTCTTTTTTCAAAAGCAGAGTGTGTTTCTTGTTAGGCGAGCTAGCCTTTGTTTCCCAGTCCTAAATGGAGTTGAATCACATCCAGTTTTTGGTACTACGAGCAAGAGTTGTTTTCTGATAATAAAGTCACTATTGCGCTCCCATTGCCATACACAGTGCAAATAGCACTCGCGTCTGTTCCCAGCAAGTACAGTGTATTGGACTGAAGCGGAGCTACTGTTCTTGTCAGTTTCCTAAGCAGAGTTGAACTAGATATGGCCCCTGTGTGTAGGAAGCACAGTTCTTTTTTTCTGAGCAAGCTCACTATTCGGACCCCTTAGGAAACACAGTAGAGTAGAAGAGTGCTCTTTTCTCAAAAGGAGAGTGTGTTTCTTGTAACGCGAGCTAGTGTTTTTTTTTCTAGTTAGAAATGGAGTTGAAACCCATGCAGTTTCTGGTCCTACGAGCAAGAGTTGTTTTCTGGTAAGAAGAGTCACTATTGGGCTCCCATTGTCATACACAGGGTAAATAGCACTGGCGTCAGTTCCCAGCAAGTACAGTGTATTGGACTGAAGTGGAGCTACTGTTCTTGTCAGTTTCCTAAGCAGAGTTGAACTAGATATGGCCCCTGTGTGTAGGAAGCACAGTTCTTTTGTTCTGAGCAAGCTCACTGTTCGGACCCTATAGAAAAGACATTAGAGTAGAAGAGTGCTCTTTTATGAAAAGTAAAGTGTGTTTCTTATAAGGCGAGCTAGTGTTTGTTTCCCAGTCAGAAATGGAGTTGAATCCCATGCAGTTTCTGGTCCTATGAGCAAGAGTTGTTTTCTGATAAGAAGAGTCACTATTGAGCTCCTATCGCCATACACAGTGCAAATAGCACTCGCGTCTGTTCCCAGCTAGTACAGTGTATTGGACTGAAGAGGAGCTACCGTTCTTGTCAGTTTCCTAAGCAGAGTTGAACTAGATATGGCCCGTGTGTGTAGGAAGCACAGTTCTTTTGTTCTGAGCAAGCTCACTGTTCGGACCCCATAGGAAACACAGTAGAGTAGAAGAGTGCTCTTTTCTCAAAAGCAGAGTGTGTTTCTTGTAAGGCAAGCTAGCGTTTGTTTCCCAGTCCTAAATGGAGTTGAATCACATCCTGTTTTTGGTACTTGGAGCAAGAGTTGTTTTCTGGTAAGGAAAGTCACTATTGCACTCCCATTGCCATACACAGTGCAAATAGCACTCGCGTCTGTTCCCAGTAAGTACAGTGTATTGGACTGAAGTGGAGCTGCTGTTCTTGTCAATTTCCTAAGCAGAGTTGAACTAGATATGGCCCCTGTGTGTAGGAAGCACAGTTCTTTTGTTCTGAGCAAGCTCACTGTCCCGACCCCTTAGGATACACAGTAGAGTAGAAGAGTGCTCTTTTCTCAAAAGCAGAGTGTGTTTCTTGTAAGGAGAGCTAGCGTTTGTTTCCCAGTCCTAAATGGAGTTGAATCACATACAGTTTCTGGTCCTATGAGCAAGAGTTGTTTTCTGGTAAGAAGAGTCACTATTGTGCTCCCATTGTCATACAGAGTGCAAATAGCCCTGGCGTCTGTTCCCAGCATGTACAGTGTTTTGGACTGAAGATGATATACTGTTCTTTTCAGTTTCCTAAGCAGAATTGAACTAAATATGGCCATATTTGTAGGGAGCACAGTTCTTTTGTTCTGAGCAAGCTCACTGTTTGGACCCCATAGGAAACACAGTAGAGTAGAAGAGTGCTCTTTTCTCAAAATCAGATTGTCTTTCTTGTAAGGCGAGCTAGTGATTGTCTTCCCGTCAGAAATGGAGTTGAATCCCATGCAGTTTCTGGTCCTATGAGCAAGAGTTGTTTTCTGATAAGAAGAAGCACTATTGTGCTCCTATTGCCATACATAGTGCAAATAGCACTCGCGTCTGTTCCCAGCAAGTACAGTGTATTGGACTGAAAAGGAGCTACTGTTCTTGTCAGTTTCCTAAGCAGAGTTGAACTACATATGGTCCGTGTGTGTAGGAAGCACAGTTCTTTTGTTCTGAGCAAGCTCACTGTTTGGACCCCATAGGAAACACAGTAGAGTAGAAGAGTGCTCTTTTCTCAAAAGCAGAGTGTGTTTCTTGTAAGGCTAGCTAGCATTTGTTTCCCAGTCTTAAATGGAGCTGTATCACATGCAGTTTCTGGTCCTACGAGCAAGAGTTGTTTTCTGGTAAGGAAAGTCACTATTTTACTCCCATTGCATTACATAGTGCCAATAGCACTCGCGTCTGTTCCCAGCAATTACAGTGTATTGGACTGAAGAGGAGCTACTGTTTTTGTCAGTTCCTAAGCAAAGTTGAACTAGAAATGGCCCGTGTGTGTAGGAAGCACAGTTCTTTTGTTCTGAGCAAGCTCAATGTTCGGACCCCATAGGAAACACAGTAGAGTAGAAGAGTGCTCTTTTCTCAAAAGCAGAGTGTGTTTCTTGTAAGGCGAGCTAGTGTTTGTTTCCCAGTCAGAAATGGAGTTGAATCCCATGCAGTTTCTTGTCCTATGAGTAAGAGTGGTTTTCTGATAAGAAGAGTGACTATTGTGCTCCTATTGCCATACACAGGGCAAATAGCACTCGCGTCTGTTCCCAGCTAGCACAGTGTATTGGACTGAAGAGGAGCTACCATTCTTGTCAGTTTCCTAAGCAGAGTTGAACTAGATATGGCCATATTTGTAGGAAGCACAGTTCTTTTGTTCTGAGCAAGCTCACTATTCGGACCCCATAGGAAACACAGTAGAGTAGAAGAGTGCTCTTTTCTCAAAATCAGATTGTCTTTCTTGTAAGGCGAGCTAGTGATTGTCTTCCAGTCAGAAATGGAGTTGAATCCCATGCAGTTTCTGGTCCTATGAGCAAGAGTTGTTTTCTGATAAGAAGAAGCACTATTGTGCTCCTATTGCCATACATAGTGCAAATAGCACGCGCGTCTGTTCCCAGAAAGTACAGTGTATTGGACTGAAAAGGAGCTACTGTTCTTGTCAGTTTCCTAAGCAGAGTTGAACTACATATGGTCCGTGTGTGTAGGAAGCACAGTTCTTTTGTTCTGAGCAAGCTCACTGTTTGGACCCCATAGGAAACACAGTAGAGTAGAATAGTGCTCTTTTCTCAAAAGCAGAGTGTGTTTCTTGTAAGGCTAGCTAGCATTTGTTTCCCAGTCTTAAATGGAGCTGTATCACATGCAGTTTCTGGTCCTACGAGCAAGAGTTGTTTTCTGGTAAGGAAAGTCACTATTTTACTCCCATTGCATTACATAGTGCCAATAGCACTCGCGTCTGTTCCCAGCAAGTACAGTGTATTGGACGGAAGAGGAGCTACTGTTTTTGTCAGTTCCTAAGCAAAGTTGAACTAGATATGGCCCGTGTGTGTAGGAAGCACAGTTCTTTTGTTCTGAGCAAGCTCAATGTTCGGACCCCATAGGAAACACAGTAGAGTAGAAGACTGCTCTTTTCTCAAAAGCAGAGTGTGTTTTTTGTAAGGCGAGCTAGCGTTTGTTTCCCAGTCCTAAATGGAGTTGAATCACATGCAGTTTTTGGTCCTACGAGCAAGAGTTGTTTTCTGGTAATAAAGTCACTGTTGCGCTCCCATTGCCATACACAGTGTAAATAGCACTCGCATCTGTTCCCAGCAAGTACAGTGTATTGGACTGAAGCGGAGCTACTCTTCTTGTCAGTTTCCTATGCAGAGTAGAACTAGATATGGCCAGTGTGTGTAGGAAGCACAGTTCTTTTGTTCTGACCATCTCAGTGTTCAGACCCCATAGGAAACACAGTAGAGTAGAAGAGTGCTCTTTTCTCAAAAGCAGAGTGTGTTTCTTGTAAGGCGAGCTAGTGTTTGTTTCCATTCAGAAATGGAGTTGAATCCCATGCAGTTTCTGGTCCTACGAGCAAGAGTTGTTTTCTGGTAAGGAAAGTCACTATTGCGCTCCCATTGCCATACAGAGTGCAAATAGCACTCGCGTCTGTTCCCAGCAAGTACAGTGTATTGGACTGAAGTGGAGCTACTGTTCTTGTCAGTTTCCTAAGCAGAGATGAACTAGATATGGCCCGTGTGTGTAGGAAGCACAGTACTTTTGTTCTGAGCAAGCTCACTGTTCAGACACCCTAGAAAACACAGTAGAGTAGAAGAGTGCTCTTTTATCAAAAGCAGAGTGTGTTTTCTGTAAGGCGAGATAGCGTTTGTTTCCCAGTCCTAAATGGAGTTGAATCACATGCAGTTTTTTGTCCTACGACCAAGAATTGTTTTCTGGTAAGGAAAGTCACTATTGTGCTCCCATTTACATACACAGTGCAAATAGCACTCGCGTCTGTTCCCAGCAAGTACAGTGTATTGGACTGAAGCGGAGCTACTGTTCTTGTCAGTTTCCTAAGCAGAGTTGAACTAGATATGGCCCCTGTGTGTAGGAAGCACAGTTCTTTTGTTCTGAGCAACATCACTATTTGGACCCCATAGGAAACACAGTAGAGTAGAAGAGTGCTCTTTTCTCAAAAGGAGAGTGTGTTTCTTGTATCGCGAGCTAGTGTTTTTTTTCCAGTCAGAAATGGAGTTGAAACCCATGCAGTTTCTGGTCCTACGAGCAAGAGTTGTTTTCTGGTAAGAAGAGTCACTATTGCGCTCCCATTGCCATACACAGGGTAAATAGCACTGGCGTCTGTTCCCAGCAAGTACAGTGTATTGGACTGAAGTGGAGCTACTGTTCTTGTCAGTTTCCGAAGCAGAGTTGAACTAGATATGGCCCGTGTGTGGAGGAAGCACAGTTCTTTTGTTCTGAGCAAGCTCACTGTTCGGACACCATAGAAAAGACATTAGAGTAGAAGAGTGCTCTTTTATGAAAAGCAGAGTGTGTTTCTTATAAGGCTAGCTAGAGTTTGTTTCCCAGTCAGAAATGGAGTTGAATCCCATGCAGTTTCTGGTCCTATGAGCAAGAGGTGTTTTCTGACAAGAAGAGTCACTATTGCGCTCCTATCGCCATACACAGTGCAAATAGCACTCGCGTCTGTTCCCAGGAAGTACAGTGTATTGGACTGAAGAGGAGCTGCTGTTCTTGTCAATTTCCTAATCAGAGTTGAACTAGATATGGCCCCTGTGTGTAGGAAGCACAGTTCTTTTGTTCTGAGCAAGCTCACTGTTCTGACCCCATAGGATACACAGTAGAGTAGAAGAGTGCTCTTTTCTCAAAAGCAGAGTGTGTTTCTTGTAAGGAGAGCTAGCGTTTGTTTCCCAGTCGTAAATGGAGTTGAATCACATACAGTTTCTGGTCCTACGAGCAAGAGTTGTTTTCTAGTAAGAAGAGTCAGTATTGTGCTCCCAATGTCATACAGAGTGCAAATAGCCCTGGCGTCTGTTCCCAGCATGTACAGTGTTTTGGACTGAAGAGGATATACTGTTCTTTTCAGTTTCCTAAGCAGAATTGAACTAGATATTGCCATATTTGTAGGAAGCACAGTTCTTTTGTTCTGAGGAGGCTCACTGTTCGGACCCCATAGGAAACACAGTAGAGTAGAAGAGTGCTCTTTTCTCAAAATCAGAGTGTCTTTCTTGTAAGGCAAGCTAGTGTTTGTTTCCCAGTCAGAAATGGAGTTGAATCCCATGCAGTTTCTAGTCCTATGAGCAAGAGTTGTTTTCTGATAAGAAGAGACACTATTTTGCTCCTATTGCCATACACAGTGCAAATAGCACTCGCGTCTGTTCCCAGCATGTACAGTGTATTGCACTGAAAAGGAGCTACTGTTCTTGTCAGTTTCCTAAGCAGAGTTGAACTACATATGGTCCGTGTGTAGGAAGCACAGTTCTTTTGTTCAGAGCAAGCTCACTGTTCGGCCTCCTTAGGAAACACAGTAGAGTAGAAGAGTGCTCTTTTCTCAAAAGCAGAGTGTGTTTCTTGTAAGGCGAGCTAGCATTTGTTTCCCAGTCCTAAATGGAGCTGTATCACATGCAGTTTCTGGTCCTACGAGCAAGAATTGTTTTCTTCTAAGGAAAGTCACTATTGCACTCCCATTGCATTACACAGTGCCAATAGCACTCGGGTCTGTTCCCAGCAAGTACAGGGTATTGGACTGAAAAGGAGCTACTGTTCTTGTCAGTTTCCTAAGCAGAATTGAACTAGATATGGCCTGTGTGTGTAGGAAGCACAGTTCTTTTGTTCTGAGCAAGCTCAATGTTCGGACCCCATAGGAAACACAGAAGAGTAGAAGACTGCTCTTTTCTCAAAAGGAGAGTGTGTTTCTTGTAAGGCGAGCTAGCGTTTGTTTCCCAGTCCTAAATGGAGTTGAATCAAATGCAGTTTTTGGTCCTACGAGCAAGAATTGTTTTCTGGTAATAAAGTCACTGTTGCGCTCCCATTGCCATACACAGTGTAAATAGCACTCGCATCTGTTCCCAGCAAGTACAGTGTATTAGACTGAAGCGGAGCTACTGTTCTTGTCAGTTTCCGAAGCAAAGTTGAACTAGATATGGCCCCTGTGTGTAGGAAGCACAGTTCTTTTGTTCTGAGTAAGCTCACTATTCGGACCCCATAGGAAACACAGCAGAGTAGAAGAGTGCTCTTTTCTCAAAAGCAGAGTGTGTTTCTTGTAAGGCGAGCTAGTGTTTGTTTCCCAGTCAGAAATGGAGTTGAATCCCATGCAGTTTCTTGTCCTATGAGTAAGAGTTGTTTTCTGATAAGAAGAGTCACTATTGTGCTCCTATTGCCATACACAGGGCAAATAGCACTTGTTCCCAGCTAGTACAGTGTATTGGACTGAAGAGGAGCTACCGTTCTTGTCAGTTACCTAAGCAGAGTTGAACTAGATATGGCCAGTGTGTGTAGGAAGCACAGTTCTTTTGTTCTGAGCAAGCTCACTGTTCGGACCCCATAGGAAACACAGTAGAATAGAAGAGTGCTCTTTTCTCAAAAGCAGAGTGTGTTTCTTGTTAGGCGAGCTAGCCTTTGTTTCCCAGTCCTAAATGGAGTTGAATCACATCCAGTTTTTGGTACTACGAGCAAGAGTTGTTTTCTGATAATAAAGTCACTATTGCGCTCCCATTGCCATACACAGTGCAAATAGCACTCGCATCTGTTCCCAGCAAGTACAGTGTATTGGACTGAAGCGGAGCTACTGTTCTTGTCAGTTTCGTAAGCAGAGTTGAACTAGATATGGCCCGTGTGTGTAGGAAGCACAGTTCTTTTGTTCTGAGCAAGCTCACTGTTCGGACCCCATAGGAAACACAGTAGAGTAGAAGAGTGCTCTTTTCTCAAAAGCAGAGTGTGTTGCTTGTAAGGCGAGCTAGTGTTTGTTTCCCAGTCAGAAATGGAGTTGAATCCCATGCAGTTTCTGGTCCTACGAGCAAGAGTTGTTTTCTGGTAAGGAAAGTCACTATTGCGCTCCCATTACCATACACAGTGCAAATAGCACTCGCGTCTGTTCCCAGCAAGTACAGTGTATTGGACTGAAGTGGAGCTACTGTTCTTGTCAGTTTCCTAAGCAGAGTTGAACTAGATATGGCCCATGTGTTTAGGAAGCACAGTTCTTTTGTTCTGAGCAAGCTCACTATTCGGACCCCATAGGAAACACAGTAGAGTAGAAGAGTGCTCTTTTCTCAAAAGGAGAGTGTGTTTCTTGTAACGCAAGCTAGTGTTTTTTTTCCAATCAGAAATGGAGTTGAAACCCATGCAGTTTCTGGTCCTACGAGCAAGAGTTGTTTTCTGGTAAGAAGAGTCACTACTGTGCTCCCATTGTCATACACAGGGTAAATAGCACTGGCGTCTGTTCCCAGCAAGTACAGTGTATTGGACTGAAGTGGAGCTACTGTTCTTGTCAGTTTCCTAAGCAGAGTTGAACTAGATATGGCCCCTGTGTGTAGGAAGCACAGTTCTTTTGTTCTGAGCAAGCTCACTGTTCGGACCCTATAGAAAAGACATTAGAGTAGAAGAGTGCTCTTTTATGAAAAGCAAAGTGTGTTTCTTATAAGGCGAGCTAGTGTTTGTTTCCCAGTCAGAAATGGAGTTGAATCCCATGCAGTTTCTGGTCCTATGAGCAAGAGGTGTTTTCTGATAAGAAGAGTCACTATTGCGCTCCTATCGCCATACACAGTGCAAATAGCACTCGCGTCTGTTCCCAGCTAGTACAGTGTATTGGACTGAAGAGGAGCTACCATTCTTGTCAGTTTCCTAAGCAGAGATGAACTAGATATGGCCCGTGTGTGTAGGAAGCACAGTTCTTTTGTTCTGAGCAAGATCACTGTTCGGACCCCATAGGAAACACAGCAGAGTAGAAGAGTGCTCTTTTCTCAAAAGCAGAGTGTGTTTCTTGTAAGGCAAGCTAGCGTTTGTTTCCCAGTCCTAAATGGAGTTGAATCACATCCTGTTTTTGGTACTTGGAGCAAGAGTTGTTTTCTCGTAAGGAAAGTCACTATTGCACTCCCATTGCCATACACAGTGCAAATAGCACTCGCGTCTGTTCCCAGGAAGTACAGTGTATTGGACTGAAGAGGAGCTGCTGTTCTTGTCAATTTCCTAAGCAGAGTTGAACTAGATATGGCCCCTGTGTGTAGGAAGCACAGTTCTTTTGTTCTGAGCAAGCTCACTGTTCCGACCCCTTAGGATACACAGTAGAGTAGAAGAGTGCTCTTTTCTCAAAAGCAGAATGTGTTTCTTGTAAGGAGAGCTAGCGTTTGTTTCCCAGTCCTAAATGGAGTTGAATCACATACAGTTTGTGGTCCTATGAGCAAGAGTTGTTTTCTGGTAAGAAGAGTCACTATTGTGCTCCCATTGTCATACAGAGTGCAAATAGCCCTGGCGTCTGTTCCCAGCATGTACAGTGTTTTGGACTGAAGAGGATATACTGTTCTTTTTAGTTTCCTAAGCAGAATTGAACTAGATATGGCCATATTTGTAAGAAGCACAGTTCTTTTGTTCTGAGCAAGCTCACTGTTCAGACCCCATAGGAAACACAGTAGAGTAGAAGAGTGCTCTTTCCTCAAAAGCAGAGTGTGTTTCTTGTAAGGCGAGCTAGTGTTTGTTTCCCAGTCAGAAATGGAGTTGAATCCCATGCAGTTTCTTGTCCTATGAGTAAGAGTTGTTTTCTGATAAGAAGAGTGACTATTGTGCTCCTATTGCCATACACAGGGCAAATAGCACTCGCGTCTGTTCCCAGCTAGTACAGTGTATTGGACTGAAGAGGAGCTACCGTTCTTGTCAGTTTCCTAAGCAGAGTTGAACTAGATATGGCCATATTTGTAGGAAGCACAGTTCTTTTGTTCTGAGCAAGCTCACTATTCGGACCCCATAGGAAACACAGTAGAGTAGAAGAGTGCTCTTTTCTCAAAATCAGAGTGTCTTTATTGTAAGGCGAGCTAGTGATTGTTTCACAGTCAGAAATGGAGTTGAATCCCATGCAGTTTCTGGTCCTATGAGCAAGAGTTGTTTTCTGATAAGAACAGACACTATTGTGCTCCTATTGCCATACACAGTGCAAATAGCACTCGCGTCTGTTCCCAGCAAGTACAGTGTATTGGACTGAAAAGGAGCTACTGTTCTTGTCAGTTTCCTAAGCAGAGTTGAACTACGTATGGTCCGTGTGTGTAGGAAGCACAGTTCTTTTTTTCTGAGCAAGCTCACTGTTTGGACCCCATAGGAAACACAGTAGAGTAGAAGAGTGCTCTTTTCTCAAAAGCAGAGTGTTTTTCTTGTAAGGTGAGCTAGCATTTGTTTCCCAGTCTTAAATGGAGCTGTATCACATCCAGTTTCTGGTCCTACGAGCAAGAGTTGTTTTCTGGTAAGGAAAGTCACTATTGCACTCCCATTGCCATACACAGTGCAAATAGCACTCGCGTCTGTTCCCAGCTAGTACAGTGTATTGGACTGAAGAGGAGCTACCGTTCTTGTCAGTTTCCTAAGCAGAGTTGAACTAGATATGGCCCGTGTGTGTAGGAAGCACAGTTCTTTTGTTCTGAGCAAGCTCACTCTTTGGACCCCATAGGAAACACAGTAGAGTAGAAGAGTGCTCTTTTCTCAAAAGCAGAGTGTGTTTCTTGTAAAGCAAGCTAGCGTTTGTTTCCCAGTCCTAAATGGAGTTGAATCACATCCTGTTTTTGGTACTTGGAGCAAGAGTTGTTTTCTGGTAAGGAGAGTCACTATTGCACTCCCATTGCCATACCAGTGCAAATAGCACTCGCGTCTGTTCCCAGGAAGTACAGTGTATTGGACTGAAGAGGAGCTGCTGTTCTTGTCAATTTCCTAAGCAGAGTTGAACTAGATATGGCCCCTGTGTGTAGGAAGCACAGTTCTTTTGTTCTGAGCAAGCTCACTGTTCCGACCCCATAGGATACACAGTAGAGTAGAAGAGTGCTCTTTTCTCAAAAGCAGAGTGTGTTTCTTGTAAGGAGAGCTAGCGTTTGTTTCCCAGTCCTAAATGGAGTTGAATCACATACAGTTTCTGGATCTACGAGCAAGAGTTGTTTTCTGGTAAGAAGAGTCACTATTGTGCTCCCATTGTCATACAGAGTGCAAATAGCTCTGGCGTCTGTTCCCAGCATGTACAGTGTTTTGGACTGAAGAGGATATACTGTTCTTTTCAGTTTCCTAAGCAGAATTGAACTAGATATGGCCATATTTGTAGGAAGAACAGTTCTTTTGTTCTGAGCAAGCTCACTGTTCGGACCCCATAGGAAACACAGTAGAGTAGAAGAGTGCTCTTTTCTCAAAAGCAGAGTGTGTTTCTTGTAAGGCGAGCTAGTGTTTGTTTCCCAGTCAGAAATGGAGTTGAATCCCATGACGTTTCTTGTCCTATGAGTAAGAGTGGTTTTCTGATAAGAAGAGTGACTATTGTGCTCCTATTGCCATACACAGGGCAAATAGCACTCGCGTCTGTTCCCAGCTAGTACAGTGTATTGGACTGAAGAGGAGCTACCATTCTTGTCAGTTTCCTAAGCAGAGTTGAACTAGATATGGCCATATTTGTAGGAAGCACAGTTCTTTTGTTCTGAGCAAGCTCACTATTCGGACCCCATAGGAAACACAGTAGAGTAGAAGAGTGCTCTATTCTCAAAATCAGATTGTCTTTCTTGTAAGGCGAGCTAGTGATTGTTTCCCAGTCAGAAATGGAGTTGAATCCCATGCAGTTTCTGGTCATATGAGCAAGAGTTGTTTTCTGATAAGAAGAAGCACTATTGTGCTCCTATTGCCATACACAGTGCAAATAGCACTCGCGTCTGTTCCCAGCAAGTACAGTGTATTGGACTGAAAAGGAGCTACTGTTCTTGTCAGTTTCCTAAGCAGAGTTGAACTACATATGGTCCGTGTGTTTAGGAAGCACAGTTCTTTTGTTCTGAGCAAGCTCACTGTTTGGACCCCATAGGAAACACAGTAGAGTAGAATAGTGCTCTTTTCTCAAAAGCAGAGTGTGTTTCTTGTAAGGCGAGCTAGCATTTGTTTCCCAGTCCTAAATGGAGCTGTATCACATGCAGTTTCTGGTCCTACGAGCAAGAGTTGTTTTCTGGTAAGGAAAGTCACTATTGCACTCCCATTGCATTACATAGTGCCAATAGCACTCGCGTCTGTTCGCAGCAAGTACAGTATATTGGACTGAAGAGGAGCTACTGTTCTTGTCAGTTCCTAAGCAAAGTTGAACTAGATATGGCCCGTGTGTGTAGGAAGCACAGTTTTTTTGTTCTGAGCAAGCTCAATGTTCGGACCCCATAGGAAACACAGTAGAGTAGAAGAGTGCTCTTTTCTCAAAAGCAGAGTGTGTTTTTTGTAAGGCGAGCTAGCGTTTGTTTCCCAGTCCTAAGTGGAGTTGAATCACATGCAGTTTTTGGTCCTAGGAGCAAGAGTTGTTTTCTGGTAATAAAGTCACTATTGCGCTCCCATTGCCATACAAAGTGCAAATAGCACTCGCATCTGTTCCCAGCAAGTACAGTGTATTGGACTGAAGCGGAGCTACTGTTCTTGTCAGTTTCCTAAGCAGATTTGAACTAGATATGGCCCGTGTGTGTAGGAAGCACAGTTCTTTTGTTCTGAGCAAGCTCACTGTTCGAACTCCATAGGAAACACAGTAGAGTAGAAGAGTGCTGTTTTCTCAAAAGCAGAGTGTGTTTCTTGTAAGGCGAGCTAGTGTTTGTTTCCCAGTCAGAAATAGAGTTGAATCCCATGCAGTTTCTGGTCCTACGAGCAAGAGGTGTTTTCTGGTAAGGAAAGTCACTATTGAGCTCCTATTTCCATACACAGTGCAAATAGCACTCGCGTCTGTTCCCAGCAAGTATAGTGTATTGGACTGAAGCGGAGCTACTGTTCTTGTCAGTTTCCTAAGCAGAGATGAACTAGATATGGCCCGCGTGTGTAAGAAGTACAGTTCTTTTGTTCTGAGCAAGCTCACTGTTCAGACCCCCTAGGAAACACAGTAGAGTAGAAGAGTGCTCTTTTCTCAAAAGCAGAGTGTGTTTCTTGTAAGGCAAGCTAACATTTGTTTCCAAGTCCTAAATGGAGTTGAATCACATGCAGTTTTTGGTCCTCCGACCAAGAGTTGTTTTCTGGTAAGGAAAGTCACTATTGCGCTCCCTTTTCCATACACAGTGCAAATAGCTCTCGCGTCTGTTCCCAGCAATTACAGTGTATTGGACTGAAGCCGAGCTACTGTTCTTGTCAGTTTCCTAAGCAGAGTTGAACTAGATATGGCCCCTGTGTGTAGGAAGCACAGTTCTTTTGTTCTGAGCAAGCTCACTATTTGGACCCCATAGGAAACACTGTAGAGTAGAAGAGTGCTCTTTTCTCAAAATCAGAGAGTCGTTCTTGTAAGGCAAGCTAGTGTTTGTTTCCCAGTCAGAAATGGAGTTGAATCCCATGCAGTTTCTGGTCCTACGAGAAAGAGTTGTTTTCTGGTAAGGAAAGTCACTATTGCGCTCCCATTGTCATACACAGGGCAAATAGCACTGGCGTCTGTTCCCAGCATGTACAGTGTATTGGACTGAACAGGAGCCACTGTTCTTTTCAGTTTCCTAAGCAGAATTGAACTAGATATGGCTGTATTTGTAGGAAGCACAGTTCTTTTGTTCTGAGCAAGCTCACTCTTCTGGCCCTATAGGAAACACAGTAGAGTAGAAGAGTGCTCTTTTCTCAAAAGCAGAGTGTGTTTCTTGTAAGGCGAGCTAGCGTTTGTTTCCCAGTCCTAAATGGAGTTGAATCACATGCAGTTTTTGGTCCTACGAGCAAGAGTTGTTTTCTGGTAATAAAGTCACTATTGCGCTCCCATTGCCATACAAAGTGCAAATAGCACTCGCATCTGTTCCCAGCAAGTACAGTGTATTGGACTGAAGAGCAGCTACTGTTCTTGTCAGTTTCCTAAGCAGAGTTGAACTAGATATGGCCCGTGTGTGTAGGAAGCACAGTTCTTTTCTTCTGAGCAAGCTCACTTTTCGGACCCCATGGGAAACACAGTAGAGTAGAAGAGTGCTCTTTTTTTCAAAAGCAGAGTGTGTTCATTGTAAGGCGAGCTAGTGTTTGTTTCCCAGTCCTAAATGGAGTTGAATCCCATGCAATTTCTGGTCCTACCAGCAAGAGGTGTTTTCTGGTAAGGAAAGTCACTATTTCGCTCCCATTTCAAAACACAGTGCAAATAGCACTTGCGTCTGTTCCCAGCAAGTACAGTGTATTGGACGGAAGCGGAGCTACTGTTCTTGTCAGTTTCCTAAGCAGAGATGAACTAGATATGGCCCGTGTGTGTAGGAAGCACAGTTATTTTGTTCTGAGCAAGCTCACTGTTAGACCCCCTAGAAAACACAGTAGATTAGAAGAGTGCTCTTTTCTCAAAATCAGAGTGTGTTTTTTGTTATGCGAGATAGCGTTTGTTTCCCTGTCCTAAATGGAGTTGAATCACATGCAGTTTTTTGTCCTATGACCAAGAGTTGTTTTCTGGTAAGGAAAGTCACTATTGCGCTCCCATTTACATACACAGTGCAAATAGCACTCGCGTCTGTTCCCAGCAAGTACAGTGTATTGGACTGAAGCGTAGCTACTGTTCTTGTCAGTTTCATAGGCAGAGTTGAACTAGATATGGCCCGTGTGTGTAGGAAGCACAGTTCTTTTGTTCTGAGCAAGCTCACTGTTCGGACCCCATAGGAAACACAGTAGAGTAGAAGAGTGCTCTTTTCTCAAAAGCAGAGTGTGTTTCTTGTAAGGCGAGCAAGTGTTTGTTTCCCAGTCAGAAATGGAGTTGAATCCCATGCAGTTTCTGGTCCTACGAGCAAGAGGTGTTTTCTGGTAAGGAACGTCACTATTGTGCTCCCATTTCCATACACAGTGCAAATAGCACTCGCGTCTGTTCCCAGCAAGTACAGTGTATTGGACTGAAGCGGAGCTACTGTTCTTGTCAGTTTCCTAAGCAGAGATGAACTAGATATGGCCCGTGTGTGTAGGAAGCACAGTTCTTTTGTTCTGAACAAGCTCACTGTTCAGACCCCCTAGGAAACACAGTAGAGTAGAAGAGTGCTCTTTTCTCAAAATCAGAGTGTCTTTCTTGTAAGGCGAGCTAGTGTTTGTTTCCCAGTCAGAAATGGAGTTGAATCCCATGCAGTTTCTGGTCTTATGAGCAAGAGTTGTTTTCTGATAAGAAGAGTCACTATTGTGTTCCTTTTGACATGCACAGTGCAAATAGCACTCGCGTCTGTTCCCAGCAAGTACAGTGTATTGGACTGAAGAGGATCTACTGTTTTTGTCAGTTTCCTAAGCAGAGTTGAACTAGATATGGCCCGTGTGTGTAGGAAGCACAGTTCTTTTGTTCTGAGCAAGCTCACTGTTCGGACCCCATAGGAAACACAGTAGAGTAGAAGACTGCTCTTTTCTCAAAAGCAGAGTGTGTTTCTTGTAAGGCGAGCTAGCATTTGTTTCCCAGTCCTAAATATAGTTGAATCACATGCAGTTTTTGGTCCTATGAGCAGGTGTTTTTTCTGGTAATAAAGTCACTGTTGCACTCACATTGCCATACACAGTGTAAACAGCACTCGCATCTGTTCCCAGCAAGTACAGTGCATTGGACTGAAGCAGAGCTACTGTTCTTGTCAGTTTCCTAAGCAGAGTTGAACTACATATGGCCCGTGTGTGTAGGAAGCCCAGTACTTTTGTTCTGAGCAAGCTCACTGTTCCGACCCCATAGGATACACAGTCGAGTAGAAGAGTGCTCTTTTCTCAAAAGCAGAGTGTGTTTCTTGTATGGCGAGCTAGCATTTGTTTCCCAGTCCTAAATGGAGTTGAATCACATGCAGTTTCTGGTCCTACGAGCAAGAGTTGTTTTCTAGTAAGGAAAGTCACTATTGCCCTCCCATTGCCATACACAGTGCAAATAGCACTCGCTTCTTTTCCCAGAAAGTACAGTGTATTGGACTGAAGAAGAGCTACTGTTCTTGTCAGTTTCCTAAGCAGTGTTGAACTAGATATGGCCTGTGTGTGTAGGAAGCACAGTTCTTTTGTTCTGAGCAAGCTCACTGTTCGGACCCCATAGGAAACACAGTATAGTACAAGAGTGCTCTTTTCTCAAAAGCAGAGTGTGTTTCTTGTAAGGCGCGCTAGACTTTGTATCCCAGGCTTAATGGAGTTGAATCACATGCAGTTTCTGGTGCTACGAGCAAGAGTTGTTTTCTGGTAAGGAAAGTCACTCTTGAGCTCCCATTGCCACACACTGTGCAAATAGGACTCGCGTCTGTTCCCATCAAGTACAGTGTATTGGACTGAAGAGGATCTACTCTTCTTGTCAGTTTCCTAAGCAGAATTGAACTAGATATGGCCGTGTTTGTAGAAAGCACAGTTCTTTTGTTCTGAGCAAGCTCACTGTTCGGACCCCATAGGAAACACAGTAGAGTAGAAGAGTGCTCTTTTCTCAAAAGCAGAATGTGTTTCTCGTAAGGCGAGCTAGCGTTTGTTTCCCAGTCCTAAATGGAGTTGAATCACACGCAGTTTCTAGTCCTACGAGCAAGGGTTGTTTTCTGGTATGAAGAGTCACTATGGCACTCCCATTTTCATACACAGGTCAAATAGCACTGGCGTCTGTTTACCGCAAGTACAGTGTATTGGACTGAAGATGAGCTACTGTTCTTGTCAGGTTCCTAAGCAGAATTGAACTAGATATGGCCGTGTGTGTAGGAAGCACAGTTCTTTTGTTCTGAGCAAGCTAATTGTTTTGGCCCTATAGGACACACAATAGAGTAGAAGAGTGCTCTTTTCTCAAAAGCAGAGTGTGATTGTTGTAAGGCGAGCTAGCGTTTGGTTCCCAGTCCGAAATGGAGTTGAGTCACTGGCAGTTTTTGGTCCTACGAGCAAGAGTTGTTTTCTGGTAAGGAAAGTCACTATAGTGCTCCCATTGCCATACATAGTGCGAAAAGCACTTGCGTCTGTTCCCAGCAAGTACAGTGTATTGGACTGAAGAGGAGCTACTGTTCTTGTCAGTTTCCTAAGCAGAGTTGAACTAGATATAGCCCGTGTGTGTAGGAAGCACAGTTCTTTTTTTCTGAGCAAGCTCACTGTTCGGACCCCATAGGAAACACAGTAGAGTAGAAGAGTGCTCTTTTCTCAAAAGCAGAGTGTGTTTCTTGTAAGGCGAGCAAGTGTTTGTTTCCCAGTCTGAAATGGAGTTGAATCCAATGCAGTTTCTGGTCCTAGGAGCAAGAGATGTTTTCTGGTAAGAAGATTCACTATTGCACTCCCATTGTCATACAAAGGGCGAATAGCACTGGTGTCTGTTCCCAGCAGGTGCAGTGTATGGGACTGAAGATGAGCTACTGTTCTTGTCAGTTTCCTAAGCAGAGTTGAACTAGATATAGCCCGTGTGTGTAGGTAGCACAGTTCTTTTTTTCTGAGCAAGCACACTGTTTGAACCCCAAAGGAAACACAGTAGAGTAGAAGAGTGCTCTTTTCTCAAAAGCAGAGTGTGTTTCTTGTATGGGTAGGTAGCGTTTGTATCGCAGTCCTAAATGGAGTGGAATCACATGCAATTTTTGGTCCTACGAGCTAGAATTGATTTTTCTGGTAAGGAAAGTAACTTTTGCGCTCCCATTGCCATGCATAGTGCAAATAGCACTGGCATGTGTTCGCAGCAAGTACAGTGTATTGGACTGAAGATGAGCTATTGTTCTTGTCAGTTTCCTAAGCAGAGTTGAACTAGATATGGCCGCTGTGAGTAGGAAGCACAGTTCTTTTGTTCTGAGCAAGCTCATTATTCTGGCCCTATAGGAAACACAGTAGAGTAGAAGGGTGCTCTTTTCTCCAAAGCAGAGTGTGTTTCTTGTAAGGCAAGCTAGCGTTTGTTTCCCGTCCTAATTAAAGTTGAATCACATGCAGTTTCTGGTCCTACGAGCTAAAGTTGTTTTCTGGTAAGAAGAGTCACTATTGCGCTCCCATTGTCATACACAAGGCAAATAGCACTGGCGTCTGTTTCCAGCATGTACAGTGTATTGGCCTGAAGAGGATCTACTGTTCTTGTCAGTTTCCTAAGCAAAATTGAACTAGATATGGCCGTGTGTATAGGAAGCACATTTCTTTTGTTCTGAGCAAGCTCACTGTTCTGGCCCTATAGGAAACACAGTAGAGTAGAAGAGTGATTTTTTTCTCAAAAGCAAAGTGTGTTTCTTGTAAGGCGAGCTAGTGTTTGTTTCCCAGTCTTAAATGGAGTTGAATCACATGCAGTTATTGGTCCTACGAGTAAGAGGTGTTTTCTGGTAAGGAAAGTCACTATTGTGCTCCCATTGCCATACATAGTGCAAATAGCACTCACGTCTGTTCCCAGCAAGTACAGTGTATTGGACTGAAAAGGAGATACTGTTCTTGTCAGTTTCCTAAGCAGAGTTGAACTAGATATAGTCGGTGTGTGTAGGAAGCACAGTTCTTTTGTTCTGAACAAGCTCACTGTTCTGGACCTATAGGAAACACAGTAGAGTAGAAGAGTGCTCTTTTCTCAAAAGCAGAGTGTGTTTCTTCTAAGGCGTGCTAGCGTTTGTTTCCCAGTCGTAAATGGAGTTGAATCACATGCAGTTATTGGTCCTACGAGTAAGAGGTGTTTTCTGATAAGGAAAGTCACTATTGCGCTCCCATTTCCATACACAGTGCAATTAGCTCTTGCGTCTGTTCTCAGCAAGTACAGAATATTGGACTGAAGAGGAGCTAATGTTCTTGTCAGTTTCCTAAGCAGAGTTGAACTAGATATGGCCCGTGTTTGTAGGAAGCATAGTTCTTTTGTTCTGAGCAAGCACACTGTTTGGACCCCAAAGGACACACAGAAGTGTAGAAGAGTGCTCTTTTCTCAAAAGCAGAGTATGTTTCTTGTAAGGTGAGCTAGCGTTTGTTTCCCAGTCCTAAATGGAGTTGAATCACATGCAGTTTCTGGTCGTACAAGCAAGAGTTGTTTTCTATTAAGACGAGTCACTATTGCGCTCCCATTGTCATACACAGGGCAAATAGCACTGGCGTCTGTTCCCAGCATTTACAGTGTATTGGACTGAAGAGGAGCTACTGTTCTTGTCAGTTTCCTAAGCAGAGTTAAACTAGATATGGCCACTGTGAGTAGGAAGCACAGTTCTTTTGTTCTGAGCAAGCTCATTATTCTGGCCCTATAGGAAACACAGTAGAGTAGAAGAGTGCTCTTTTCTCCAAAGCAGAGTGTGTTTCTTGTAAGGCGAGCTAGCGTTTGTTTCCCGTCCTAATTAAAGTTGAATCACATGCAGTTTCTGGTCCTACGAGCTAAAGTTGTTTTCTGGTAAGAAGAGTCACTATTGCGCTCCCATTGTCATACACAAGGCAAATAGCACTGGCGTCTGTTTCCAGCATGTACAGTGTATTGGACTGAAGAGGATCTACTGTTCTTGTCAGTTTCCTAAGCAAAATTGAACTAGATATGGCCGTGTGTATAGGAAGCACATTTCTTTTGTTCTGAGCAAGCTCACTGTTCTGGCCCTATAGGAAACACAGTAGAGTAGAAGAGTGATTTTTTTCTCAAAAGCAAAGTGTGTTTCTTGTAAGGCGAGCTAGTGTTTGTTTCCCAGTCTTAAATGGAGTTGAATCACATGCAGTTATTGGTCCTACGAGTAAGAGGTGTTTTCTGGTAAGGAAAGTCACTATTGTGCTCCCATTGCCATACATAGTGCAAATAGCACTCACGTCTGTTCCCAGCAAGTACAGTGTATTGGACTGAAAAGGAGATACTGTTCTTGTCAGTTTCCTAAGCAGAGTTGAACTAGATATAGTCGGTGTGTGTAGGAAGCACAGTTCTTTTGTTCTGAACAAGCTCACTGTTCTGGACCTATAGGAAACACAGTAGAGTAGAAGAGTGCTCTTTTCTCAAAAGCAGAGTGTGTTTCTTCTAAGGCGTGCTAGCGTTTGTTTCCCAGTCGTAAATGGAGTTGAATCACATGCAGTTATTGGTCCTACGAGTAAGAGGTGTTTTCTGATAAGGAAAGTCACTATTGCGCTCCCATTTCCATACACAGTGCAATTAGCTCTTGCGTCTGTTCTCAGCAAGTACAGAATATTGGACTGAAGAGGAGCTAATGTTCTTGTCAGTTTCCTAAGCAGAGTTGAACTAGATATGGCCCGTGTTTGTAGGAAGCATAGTTCTTTTGTTCTGAGCAAGCACACTGTTTGGACCCCAAAGGACACACAGAAGTGTAGAAGAGTGCTCTTTTCTAAAAAGCAGAGTATGTTTCTTGTAAGGTGAGCTAGCGTTTGTTTCCCAGTCCTAAATGGAGTTGAATCACATGCAGTTTCTGGTCGTACAAGCAAGAGTTGTTTTCTATTAAGACGAGTCACTATTGCGCTCCCATTGTCATACACAGGGCAAATAGCACAGGCGTCTGTTCCCAGCATTTACAGTGTATTGGACTGAAGAGGAGCTACTGTTCTTGTCAGTTTCCTAAGCAGAGTTGAACTAGATATAGCCCGTGTGTGTAGGAAACACAGTTCTTTTGTTCTGAGCAAGCTCACTATTCTGGCCCTATAGGAAACACAGTAGAGTAGAAGAGTGCTCTTTTCTCAAAAGCAGAGTGTGTTTCTTCTAAGGCGTGCTAGCGTTTGTTTCCCAGTCGTAAATGGAGTTGAATCACATGCAGGTCCTGGTCCTACGAGCAAGAGTTGTTTTCTGGTATGAAGAGCCACTATTGCGCTCCCATTGTCATACACAGGGCAAATAGCACTGGCGTCTGTTCCCAGCAAGTACAGTGTATGGGACAGAAGAGGATCTACTGTTCTTGTCAGTTTCCTAAGCAGAATTGAACTAGATATGGCCGTGTGTGTAGGAAGCACAGTTCTTTTGTTCTGAGCAAGCTCACTGTTTTGGCCCTATAGGAAACAGAGTAGAGTAGAAGAGTGCTCTTTTCTCAAAAGCAGAGTGTGTTTCTTCTAAGGTGAGCTAGCTTTTGTTTCCCAGTCCTAAATGGATTGGAATCACATGCATTTTTTGGTCCTACGAGCCAGAATTGTTTTCTGGTACGGAAAGTCACTTTTGCGCTCCCATTGCCATGCATAGTGCAAATAGCACTGGCGTGTGTTCTCAGTAAGTACAGTGTATTGGACTGAATAGGAGCTACTCTTCTTGTCAGTTTCCTAAGCAGAGTTGAACTAGATATGGCCGCTGTCGGTAGGAAGCACAGTTCTTTTGTTCTGAGCAAGCTCACTATTCTGGCCCTATAGGAAACCCAGTAGAGTAGAAGAGTGCTCTTTTCTCCAAAGCAGAGAGTGTTTCTTGTAAGGCAAGCTAGCGTTTGTTTCCCGTCCTAAATTGTGTTGAATCACATGCAGTTTCTGGTCCTACGAGCTAAAGTTGTTTTCTGGTAAGAAGAGTCACTATTGCGCTCCCATTGTCATACACAAGGCAAATAGCACTGGCGTCTGTTCCCAGCATGTACAGTGTATTGGACTGAAGAGGATCTACTGTTCTTGTCAGTTTCCTAAGCAAAATTGAACTAGATATTGCCGTGTGTATAAGAAGCACATTTCTTTTGTTCTGAGCAAGCTCACTGTTCTGGCCCTATAGGAAACACAGTAGAGTAGAAGAGTGATCTTTTCTCAAAAGCAAAGTGTGTTTCTTGTAAGGCGAGCTAGTGTTTGTTTCCCAGTCTTAAATGGAGTTGAATCACATGCAGTTATTGGTTCTACGAGTAAGAGGTGTTTTCTGGTAAGGAAAGTCACAATTGTGCTCCCATTGCCATACACAGTACAAATAGCACTCACGTCTGTTCCCAGCAAGTACAGTGTATTGGACTGAAAAGGAGCTACTGTTCTTGTCAGTTTCCTAAGCAGAGTTGAACTAGATACAGTCGGTGTGTGTAGGAAGCACAGTTCTTTTGTTCTGAACAAGCTCACTGTTCTGGACCTATAGGAAACACATTAGAGTAGAAGAGTGCTCTTTTCTCAAAAGCAGAGTGTGTTTCTTGTAAGGCGAGCTAGCGTTTGTTTCCCTGTCCTAAATGGAATTGAATCACATGCAGTTTCTGGTCCTACGAGCAAGGGTTGTTTTCTGGTAAGAAGAGTCACTATTGCGCTCCCATTGTCATACACAGGCAAATAACTCTGGCGTCTGTTCCCAGCATGTACAGTGTATTGGACTGAAGAGGAGCTAATGTTCTTGTCAGTTTCCTAAGCAAAATTGAACTAAATATGGCCCGTGTTTGTAGGAAGCACAGTTCTTTTGTTCTGAGCAAGCACACTGTTTGGACCCCAAAGGACACACAGAAGTGTAGAAGAGTGCTCTTTTCTCAAAAGCAGAGTGTGTTTCTTGTAAGGTGTGCTAGCGTTTGTTTCCCAGTCCTAAATGGAGTTGAATCACATGCAGTTTCAGGTCCTATGAGCAAGAGTTGTTTTCTGGTAAGAAGAGTCACTATTGCGCTCCCATTGTCATACACAAGGCAAATAGCACTGGCGTCTGTTCCTAGCATGTACAGTGTATTGGACTGAAGAGGAGCTACTGTTCTTGTCATATTCATCAGCAGAATTTAACTAGATATGGCCGTGTGTGTAGGAAGCACAGTTCTTTTGTACTGAGCAAGCTCAATGATCGAAGCATAGAAAACACAGTAGAGTAGAAGAGTGCCCTTTTCTCAATTGCTGAGTGTTTTTCTTGAAAGGCGAGCTAGCATTTGTTTTCCAGTCCTAAATGGAGTTGAATCACATGCAGTTTCTGGTCCTAAGAGCAAGAGATGTTTTCTGGTAAGAAGAGTCACTATTGTGCTTTCATTGCCATATACAGTGAAAATACTCTCGCGTCTGTTCCCAGCAAGTGCAGTGTATTGGACTGAAGAGGAGCTAATGTTCTTGTCAGTTTCCTAAGCAGAGTTGAACTAGATATGGCCGGTGTGTGTAGGAAGCACAGTTCTTTTGTTCGGAGCAAGCTCACTGTTCGGACCCCATAGGAAACAAAGTAGAGTAGAAGAGTGCTCTTTTCTCAAAAGCAGAGTATGTTTCTTGTAAGGTGAGCTAGCGTTTGTTTCCCAGTCCTAAATGGAGTTGAATCACATGCAGTTTCTGGTCGTACAAGCAAGAGTTGTTTTCTATTAAGACGAGTCACTATTGCGCTCCCATTGTCATACACAGGGCAAATAGCACTGGCGTCTGTTTCCAGCATTTACAGTGTATTGGACTGAAGAGGAGCTACTGTTCTTGTCAGTTTCCTAAGCAGAATTGAACTAGATATAGCCCGTGTGTGTAGGAAACACAGTTCTTTTGTTCTGAGCAAGCTCACTATTCTGGCCCTATAGGAAACACAGTAGAGTAGAAGAGTGCTCTTTTCTCAAAAGCAGAGTGTGTTTCTTCTAAGGCGTGCTAGCGTTTGTTTCCCAGTCATAAATGGAGTTGAATCACATGCAGGTCCTGGTCCTACGAGCAAGAGTTGTTTTCTGGTATGAAGAGCCACTATTGCGCTCCCATTGTCATACACAGGGCAAATAGCACTGGCGTCTGTTCCCAGCAAGTACAGTGTATGGGACAGAAGAGGATCTACTGTTCTTGTCAGTTTCCTATGCAGAATTGAACTAGATATGGCCGTGTGTGTAGGAAGCACAGTTCTTTTCTTCTGAGCAAGCTCACTGTTTTGGCCCTATAGGAAACACAGTAGAGTAGAAGAGTGATCTTTTCTCAAAAGCAAAGTGTGTTTCTTGTAAGGCGAGCTAGTGTTTGTTTCCCAGTCTTAAATGGAGTTGAATAACATGCAGTTATTGGTCCTACGAGTAAGAGGTGTTTTCTGGTAAGGAAAGTCACTATTGTGCTCCCATTGCCATACACAGTGCAAATAGCACTCACGTCTGTTCCCAGCAAGTACAGTGTATTGGACTGAAAAGTAGCTACTGTTCTTGTCAGTTTCCTAAGCAGAGTTGAACTAGATATAGCCCGTGTGTGTAGGAAGCACAGTTCTTTTCTTCTGAACAAGCTCACTGTTCTGGACCTATAGGAAACACATTAGAGTAGAAGAGTGCTCTTTTCTCAAAAGCAGAGTGTGTTTCTTGTAAGGCGAGCTAGCGTTTGTTTCCCAGTCCTAAATGGTGTTGAATCACATGCAGTTTCTGGTCCTACGAGCAAGGGTTGTTTTCTGGTAAGAAGAGTCACTATTGAGCTCCCATTGTCATACACAGGGCAAATAACTCTGGCGTCTGTTCCCAGCATGTACAGTGTATTGGACTGAAGAGGATCTACTGTTCTTCTCAGTTTCCTATGCAGAATTGATCTAGATATGGCCGTGTGTGTAGGATGCACAGTTCTTTTGTTCTGAGCAAGCTTACTGTTCTGGCCCTATAGGAATCACAGTAGAGTAGAAGAGTGATCTTTTCTCAAAAGCAAAGTGTGTTTCTTGTAAGGCGAGCTAGTGTTTGTTTCCCAGGCTTAAATGGAGTTGAATCACATGCAGTTTTTGGTCCTACGAGCAAGAGGTGTTTTCTGGCAAGGAAAGTCACTATTGCGCTCCCATTGCCATACACAGTGCAATTAGCTCTTGCGTCTGTTCTCAGCAAGTACAGAATATTGGACTGAAGAGGAGCTAATGTTCTTGTCAGTTTCCTAAGCAGAGTTGAACTAGATATGGCCCGTGTTTGTAGGAAGCATAGTTCTTTTGTTCTGAGCAAGCACACTGTTTGGACACCAAAGGACACACAGAAGAGTAGAAGAGTGCTCTTTTCTCAAAAGCAGAGTGTGTTTCTTGTAAGGTGAGCTAGCGATTGTTTCCCAGTCCTAAATGGAGTTGAATCACATGCAGTTTCAGGTCCTACGAGCAAGAGTTGTTTTCTGGTAAGAAGAGTCACTATTGCGCTCCCATTGTCATACACAAGGCAAATAGCACTGGCGTCTGTTCCCAGCATGTACAGTGTATTGGACTGAAGAGGAGCTACTGTTCTTGTCAGTTTCCTAAGCAGAATTGAACTAGATATGGCCGTGTGTGTAGGAAGCACAGTTCTTTTGTACTGAGCAAGCTCACTGTTCGAACCATAGGAAACACAGTAGAGTAGAAGAGTGCCCTTTTCTCAAAAGCAGAGTGTGTTTCTTGAAAGGCGAGCTAGCATTTGTTTACCAGTCCTAAATGGAGTTGAATCACATGCAGTTTCTGGTCCTATGAGCAAGAGATATTTTCTGGTAAGAAGAGTCACTATTGTGCTCCCATTGCCATATACAGTGAAAATACTCGCGCGTCTGTTCCCAGCAAGTACAGTGTATTGGACTGAAGAGGAGCTAATGTTCTTGTCAGTTTCCTAAGCAGAGTTGAACTAGATATGGCCCGTGTGTGTAGGAAACACAGTTCTTTTGTTCTGAGCAAGCTCACTATTCTGGCCCCATAGGAAACACAGTAGAGTAGAAGAGTGCTCTTTTCTCAAAAGCAGAGTGTGTTTCTTCTAAGACGTGCTAGCGTTTGTTTCCCAGTCGTAAATGGAGTGGAATCACATGCAGGTCCTGGTCCTACGAGCAAGAGTTGTTTTCTGGTATGAAGAGCCACTATTGCGCTCCCATTGTCATACACAGGGCAAATAGCACTGGCGTCTGTTCCCAGCAAGTACAGTGTATGGGACAGAAGAGGATCTACTGTTCTTGTCAGTTTCCTATGCAGAATTGAACTAGATATGGCCGTGTGTGTAGGAAGCACAGTTCTTTTCTTCTGAGCAAGCTCACTGTTTTGGCCCTATAGGAAACACAGTAGAGTAGAAGCGTGCACTTTTCTCAAAAGCAGAGTGTGTTTTTTGTAAGGTGAGCTAGCTTTTGTTTCCCAGTCCTAAATGGAGTGGAATGACATGCAGTTTTTGGTCCTACGAGCCAGAATTGTTTTCTGGTACGGAAAGTCACTATTGCACTCCCATTTATTTACATAGTGCAAAAAGCACTAGCGTCTGTTCCCAGCAAGTACAGTGTATTGGACTGAAGAGGAGCTACTGTTCTTGTCAGTTTCCTAAGCAGAGTTGAACTAATACGGCACCTGTGTGTAGGAAGCACAGTTCTTTTGTTCTGAGCAAGCTCACTGTTCGGACCCCATAGGAAACACAGTAGACTAGAAGAGTGCTCTTTTCTCAAAAGCAGAGTGTGTTTCTTGTAAGTCGAGCTAGCGTTTGTTTCCCAGTCCTAAATGGAGTTGAATCACATGCAGTTTCTTGTCCTACGAGCAAGTGTTGTTTTCTGGTAAGAAGAGTCATTATTGCGCTCCCATGGTCATACACATTACAAATAGCACTGGCGTCTGTTCCCAGCATGTACAGTGTATTGGAATGAAGAGGATCTACTGTTCTTGTCAGTTTCCTAAGCAGAATTGAACTAGATATTGCCGTGTGTGTAGGAAGCACAGTTCTTTTGTTCTGAGCAAGCTCACTGTTCTGGCCCTATAGGAAACACAGTAGAGTAGAAGAGTGATCTTTTCTCAAAAGCAAAGTGTGTTTCTTGTAAGGCGAGCTAGTGTTTGTTTCCCAGTCATAAATGGAGTTGAATCACATGCAATTTTTGGTCCTACGAGCAAGAGGTGTTTTCTGGCAAGGAAAGTCACTATTGTGCTCCCATTGCCATACACAGTGCAAATAGCACTCACGTTTGTTCCCAGCAAGTACGGTGTTGGACTGAAAAGGAGCTACTGTTCTTGTCAGTTTCCTAAGCAGAGTTGAACTAGATATAGTCGGTGTGTGTAGGAAGCACAGTTCTTTTGTTCTGAACAAGCTCACTGTTCTGGACCTATAGGAAACACATTAGAGTAGATGAGTGCTCTTTTCTCAAAAGCAGAGTGTGTTTCTTGTAAGGCAAGCTAGCGTTTGTTTCCCAGTTCTAAATGGAGTTGAATCACATGCAGTTTCTGGTCCTACGAGCAAGGGTTGTTTTCTGGTAAGAAGAGTCACTATTGCGCTCCCATTGTCATACACAGGGAAAATAGCACTCGCGTCTGTTCCCAGCAAGTACAGTGTATTGTTCTGAAGATGAGCTACTGTTCTTGTCAGTTTCCTAAGCAGAGTTGAACTAGATATGGCCCCTGTGTGTAGGAAGCACTGTTCTTTTGTTCTGAGCAAGCTCACTGTTCAGACCCCATAGGAAACACAGTAGAGTAGAAGAGTGCTCTTTTCTCAAAAGCAGAGTGTGTTTCTTGTAAGGCGAGCTAGTGTTTTTTCCCAGTCTGAAATGGAGTTGAATCCCATGCAGTTTTTGGTCCTATGAGAAAGAGTTGTTTTCTGGTAAGAAGAGTCACTATTGCGCTCCCATTGCCATACACAGGGCATATAGCACTCGCGTCTGTTCGCAGCAAGTACAGTGTATTGTTCTGAAGATGAGCTACTGTTCTTGTCAGTTTCCTAAGCAGAGTTGAAGTAGATATGGCCCCTGTGTGTAGGAAGCACAGTTCTTTTGTTCTGAGCAAGCTCACTGTTCAGACCCCATAGGAAACAGAGTAGAGTAGAAGAGTGCTCTTTTCTCAAAAGCAGAGTGTGTTTCATGTAAGGCGAGCTAGTCTTTGTATCCCAGTCTGAAATGGAGTTGAATCCCATGCAGTTTCTGGTCCTATGAGCAAGAGTTGTTTTCTGGTAAGAAGAGTAACTATTGAGCTCCCATTGTCATACACAGGGCAAATAACTCTGGCGTCTGTTCCCAGCATGTACAGTGTATTGGACTGAAGAGGATCTACTGTTCTTCTCAGTTTCCTATGCAGAATTGATCTAGATATGGCCGTGTGTGTAGGATGCTCAGTTTTTTTGTTCTGAGCAAGCTTACTGTTCTGGCCCTATAGGAATCACAGTAGAGTAGAAGAGTGATCTTTTCTCAAAAGCAAAGTGTGTTTCTTGTAAGGCGAGCTAGTGTTTGTTTCCCAGGCTTAAATGGAGTTGAATCACATGCAGTTTTTGGTCCTACGAGCAAGAGGTGTTTTCTGGCAAGGAAAGTCACTATTGCGCTCCCATTGCCATACACAGTGCAATTAGCTCTTGCGTCTGTTCTCAGCAAGTACAGAATATTGGACTGAAGAGGAGCTAATGTTCTTGTCAGTTTCCTAAGCAGAGTTGAACTAGATATGGCCCGTGTTTGTAGGAAGCATAGTTCTTTTGTTCTGAGCAAGCACACTGTTTGGACACCAAAGGACACACAGAAGAGTAGAAGAGTGCTCTTTTCTCAAAAGCAGAGTGTGTTTCTTGTAAGGTGAGCTAGCGATTGTTTCCCAGTCCTAAATGGAGTTGAATTACATGCAGTTTCAGGTCCTACGAGCAAGAGTTGTTTTCTGGTAAGAAGAGTCACTATTGCGCTCCCATTGTCATACACAAGGCAAATAGCACTGGCGTCTGTTCCCAGCATGTACAGTGTATTGGACTGAATAGGAGCTACTGTTCTTGTCAGTTTCCTAAGCAGAATTGAACTAGATATGGCCGTGTGTGTAGGAAGCACAGTTCTTTTGTACTGAGCAAGCTCACTGTTCGAACCATAGGAAACACAGTAGAGTAGAAGAGTGCCCTTTTCTCAAAAGCAGAGTGTGTTTCTTGAAAGGCGAGCTAGCATTTGTTTACCAGTCCTAAATGGAGTTGAATCACATGCAGTTTCTGGTCCTATGAGCAAGAGATATTTTCTGGTAAGAAGAGTCACTATTGTGCTCCCATTGCCATATACAGTGAAAATACCCTCGCGTCTGTTCCCAGCAAATATAGTGTATTGGACTGAAGAGGAGCTAATGTTCTTGTCAGTTTCCTAAGCAGAGTTGAACTAGATATGGCCCGTGTGTGTAGGAAGCACAGTTCTTTTGTTCTGAGCAAGCTCACTGTTCGAACCATAGGAAACACAGTAGAGTAGAAGAGTGCCCTTTTCTCAAAAGCAGAGTGTGTTTCTTGAAAGGCGAGCTAGCATTTGTTTACCAGTCCTAAATGGAGTTGAATCACATGCAGTTTCTGGTCCTATGAGCAAGAGATATTTTCTGGTAAGAAGAGTCACTATTGTGCTCCCATTGCCATATACAGTGAAAATACCCTCGCGTCTGTTCCCAGCAAATATAGTGTATTGGACTGAAGAGGAGCTAATGTTCTTGTCAGTTTCCTAAGCAGAGTTGAACTAGATATGGCCCGTGTGTGTAGGAAGCACAGTTCTTTTGTTCTGAGCAAGCTCACTGTTCTGGCCCTATAGGAAACACAGTAGAGTAGAAGAGTGCTCTTTTCTCAAAAGCAGAGTGTGTTTCTTGTAAGGCGAGCTAGCGTTTTTTTCCCGTCCTAAATGGAGTTGAATCACATACAGTTTCTGGTCCTACGAGGTAAAGTTGTTTTCTGGTAAGAAGAGTCACTATTGCACTCCCTTTGTCATACACAAGGCAAATAGCACTGGCGTCTATTCCCAGCATGTACAGTGTATTGGACTGAAGAGGATCTACTGTTCTTGTCAGTTTCCTAAGCAAAATTGAACTAGATATGGCCCGTGTTTGTAGGAAGCACAGTTTTTTTGTTCTGAGCAAGCACACTTTTTGGACACCAAAGGACACACAGAAGAGTAGAAGAGTGCTCTTTTCTCAAAAGCAGAGTGTGTTTCTTTTAAGGTGAGCTAGTGTTTGTTTCCCAGTCCTCAATGGAGTTGAATCACATGCAGTTTCAGGTCCTACGAGCAAGCGTTGTTTTCTGGTAAGAAGAGTCACTATTGCGCTCCCATTGTCATACACAAGGGAAATAGCACTGGCGTCTGTTCCCAGCATGTACAATGTAATGGACTGAAGAGGAGCTACTGTTCTTGTCAGTTTCCTAAGCAGAATTGAACTAGATATGGCTGTGTGTGTAGGAAGCACAGTTCTTTTGTACTGAGCAAGCTCACTGTTCGAACCCATAGGAAACACAGTAGAGTAGAAGAGTGCCGTTTTCTCAAAAGCAGAGTGTGTTTCTTGAAAGGCGAGCTAGCATTTGTTTCCCAGACCTAAATGGAGTTGAATCACATGCAGTTTCTGGTCCTAAGAGCAAGAGATGTTTTCTGGTAAGAAGAGTCACTATTGTGCTCCCATTGCCATATACAGTGAAAATACTCTCGCGTCTGTTCCCAGCAAGTACAGTGTATTGGACTGAAGAGGAGCTAATGTTCTTGTCAGTTTCCTAAGCAGAGTTGAACTAGATATGGCCCGTGTGTGTAGGAAACACAGTTCTTTTGTTCTGAGCAAGCTCACTATTCTGGCCCCATAGGAAACACAGTAGAGTAGAAGAGTGCTCTTTTCTCAAAAGCAGAGTGTGTTTCTTCTAAGGCGTGCTAGCGTTTGTTTCCCAGTCGTAAATGGAGTGGAATCACATGCAGGTCCTGATCCTACGAGCAAGAGTTGTTTTCTGGTATGAAGAGCCACTATTGCGCTCCCATTGTCATACACAGGGCAAATAGCACTGGCGTCTGTTCCCAGCAAGTACAGTGTATGGGACAGAAGAGGATCTACTGTTCTTGTCAGTTTCCTATGCAGAATTGAACTAGATATGGCCGTGTGTGTAGGAAGCACAGTTCTTTTCTTCTGAGCAAGCTCACTGTTTTGGCCCTATAGGAAACACAGTAGAGTAGAAGCGTGCACTTTTCTCAAAAGCAGAGTGTGTTTCTTGTAAGGTGAGCTAGCTTTTGTTTCCCAGTCCTAAATGGAGTGGAATGACATGCAGTTTTTGGTCCTACGAGCCAGAATTGTTTTCTGGTACGGAAAGTCACTATTGCACTCCCATTTATTTACATAGTGCAAAAAGCACTAGCGTCTGTTCCCAGCAAGTACAGTGTATTGGACTGAAGAGGAGCTACTGTTCTTGTCAGTTTCCTAAGCAGAGTTGAACTAATACGGCACCTGTGTGTAGGAAGCACAGTTCTTTTGTTCTGAGCAAGCTCACTGTTCGGACCCCATAGGAAACACAGTAGACTAGAAGAGTGCTCTTTTCTCAAAAGCAGAGTGTGTTTCTTGTAAGTCGAGCTAGCGTTTGTTTCCCAGTCCTAAATGGAGTTGAATCACATGCAGTTTCTTGTCCTACGAGCAAGTGTTGTTTTCTGGTAAGAAGAGTCATTATTGCGCTCCCATGGTCATACACATTACAAATAGCACTGGCGTCTGTTCCCAGCATGTACAGTGTATTGGAATGAAGAGGATGTACTGTTCTTGTCAGTTTCCTAAGCAGAATTGAACTAGATATTGCCGTGTGTGTAGGAAGCACAGTTCTTTTGTTCTGAGCAAGCTCACTGTTCTGGCCCTATAGGAAACACAGTAGAGTAGAAGAGTGATCTTTTCTCAAAAGCACAGTGTGTTTCTTGTAAGGCGAGCTAGTGTTTGTTTCCCAGTCATAAATGGAGTTGAATCACATGCAATTTTTGGTCCTACGAGCAAGAGGTGTTTTCTGGCAAGGAAAGTCACTATTGTGCTCCCCTTGCCATACACAGTGCAAATAGCACTCACGTTTGTTCCCAGCAAGTACGGTGTTGGACTGAAAAGGAGCTACTGTTCTTGTCAGTTTCCTAAGCAGAGTTGAACTAGATATAGTCGGTGTGTGTAGGAAGCACAGTTCTTTTGTTCTGATCAAGCACACTGTTTGGACCCCAAAGGACACACAGAAGAGTAGAAGAGTGCTCTTTTCTCAAAAGCAGAGTGTGTTTCTTGTAAGGTGAGCTAGCGTTTGTTTCCCAGTCCTAAATGGAGTTGAATCACATGCAGTTTCTGGTCCTAGAAGCAAGAGTTGTTTTCTATTAAGAAGAGTCACTATTGCGCTCCCATTGTCATACACAGGGCAAATAGCACTGGCGTCTGTTCCCAGCATTTACAGTGTATTGGACTGAAGAGGAGCTACTGTTCTTGTCAGTTTCCTAAGCAGAGTTGAACTAGATATAGCCCGTGTGTGTAGGAAGCACAGTTCTTTTGTTCTGAGCAAGCTCACTATTCTGGCGCTATAGGAAACACAGTAGAGTAGAAGAGTGCTCTTTTCTCAAAAGCAGACTGTGTTTCTCCTAAGGCGATCTAGCGTTTGTTTCCCAGTCCTAAATGGAGTTGAATCACATGCAGTTCCTGGTCCTACGAGCAAGAGTTGTTTTCTGGTAAGAAGAGTCACTATTGCGCTCCCATTGTCATACACAGGGCAAATAGCACTGGCGTCTGTTCCCAGCAAGTACAGTGTATGGGACAGAAGAGGATCTACTGTTCTTGTCAGTTTCCTAAGCAGAATTGAACTAGATATGTCCATGTGTGTAGGAAGCACAGTTCTTTTGTTCTGAGCAAGTTCACTTTTTTGGCCCTGTAGGAAACACAGTAGAGTAGAAGAGTACTCTTTTCTCAAAAGCAGAGTGTGTTTCTTGTAAGGCGAGCTAGCTTTTGTTTCCCAGTCCTAAATGGAGTGGAATCACATGCAGTTTTTGGTCCTACGAGCTAGAATTGTTTTCTGGTAAGGAAAGTCACTTTTGCGCTTCCATTGCCATGCATAGTGCAAATAGCACTCGCATCTGTTCCCATTAAGTACAGTGTATTGGACTGAAGAGGAGCTACTGTTCTTTCAGTTTCCTAAGTAGAGTTGAACTAGATATGGCCCGTGTGTGTAAGAAGCACAGTTCTTTTTTTCTGAGCAAGTTCACTGTTCTGGCCCTATAGGAAACACAGTAGAGTAGAAGAGTGCTCTTTTCTCCAAAGCAGAGTGTGTTTCTTGTAAGGCGAGCTAGCGTTTGTTTCCCAGTCCTAAATGGAGTTGAATCACATGAAGTTTCTGGTCCTACGAGCAAGAGTTGTTTTCTGGTAAGAAGAGTCACTATTGCGCTCCCATTGTCATTCACAAGGCAAATAGCACTGGCGTCTATTCCCAGCATGTACAGTGTATTAGACTGTAGAGGATCTACTGTTCTTGTCAGTTTCCTAAGCAGAATTGAACCAGATATGGCCGTGTGTCTAGGAAGCACAGTTCTTTTGTTTTGAGCAAGCTCACTGCTTTGGCCCTATAGGAAACACAGTAGAGTAGAAGAGTGCCCTTTTCTCAAAAGCAGAGTGTGTTTCTTGTGAGGCGAGCTAGCGTTTGTTTTTCAGTCCTAAATGGAGTTGAATCACATGCAGTTTCTGCTCCTACGAGCAAGAGTTGTTTTCTGGTAAGAAGAGTCACTATTGCGCTCTCATTGACATACACAGGTAAAATAGCACTGGCGTCTTTTCCCAGCAAGTACAGTGTATTGGACTGAAGAGGATCTACTGTCCTTGTCAGTTTCCTATGCAGAATTGATCTAGATATCCCCGGTGTGTGTAGGAAGCACAATTCTTTTGTTCTGAGCAAGCTCATTGTTCTGGCTGTATAGGAAACACAGTGGAGTAGAAGAGTGCCCTTTCCTAAAAGCAGAGTGTGTTTCTTGTAAGACGAGCTAGCGTTTGTTTCCCAGTCCTAAATGGAGTAAAATCACATGCAGTTTCTGTTCCTACGAGCAAGAGTTGTTTTCTGGTAAGAAGTGTCACTATTGCGCTCCCATTGTAATACACAGGGCAAATAGCGCTGGCTTCTATTCCCAGCATGTACAGTGTATTGGACTGAAGAGGATCTACTGTTCTTGTCAGTTTCCTAAGCAGAATTGAACTAGATATGGCCGTGTGTGTAGGAAGCACAGTTCTTTTGTTCTGAGCAAGCTCACTGTTTTGGCTCTTCAGGAAACACAGTAGAGTAGAAGAGTGCTCTTTTCTCAAAAGCAGAGTGTGTTTCTTGTAAGGGAGCTAGCGTTTGTTTCCTAGTCCTAAATGGAGTTGAATCACATGCAGTTTCTGGTCCTACGAGCAAGAGTTGTTTTCTGGTAAGGAAAGTCACTATTGCGCTCCCATTGTCATACACAGTGCAAATAGCACTGGCGTCTTTTCCCAGCAAGTACAGTGTATTGGACTGAAGAGGAGCTACTGTTCTTGTCAGTTTCCTAAGCAGAGTTGAACTGGATATGGCCCGTGTGTAGGAAGCACACTTCTTCTGTTCAGAGCAAGCTCACTGTTCGGACCCCATAGGAAACACAGTAGAGTAGCAGAGTGCTCTTTTCTCAAAAGCAGAGTGTGTTTCTTGTAAGGCGAGCTAGCGTTTGTTTCCCAGTCCTAAATGGAGTTGAATAACATGCAGTTATTGGTCCTACGAGCAAGAGTTGTTTTCTGGAAAGAAGAGTCACTATTGCGCTCCCATTGCTATACACAGGGCAAATAGCACTGGCGTCTGTTCCCAGCATGTGCAGTGTATTGGACTGAAGAGGATCTACTATTCTTGTCAGTTTCCTAGGCAGATTTGAACTAAATATTGTCGGTGTGTGTAGGAAGCACAGTTCTTTTGTTCTGAGCCGGCTCACTCTTCTGGCCCTATAGGAATCACATTAGAGTAGAAGAGTGCTCTTTTCTCAAAAGCAAAGTGTGTTTCTTGTAAGGCAAGCTAGCGTTTGTTTCCCAGTCCTAAATGGAGTAAAATCACATGCAGTTTCTGGTCCTACGAGCAAGAGGTGTTCTCTGGAGAGAAGGTCACTATTGCGCTCCCATTGTCATACACAGGGCAAATAGCACTGGCGTCTATTCCCTGCATGTACAGTGTATTGGACTGAGGAGGATCTACTGTTCTTGTCAGTTTCCTAAGCAGAATTGAACTAGATAAGGCCGTGTGTGTAGGAAGCACAGTTCTTTTGTTCTGAGCAAGCTCACTGTTTTGGCCCTATAGGAAACACAGTAGAGTAGAAGAGTGCCCTTTTCTCAAAAGCAGAGTGTGTTTCTTGTAAGGCGAGCTATCGTTTGTTTCCCAGTCCTAAATGAAGTTGAATCACATGCAATTTTTGGTCCTATGAGCAAGAGTTGTTTTATGGAAAGAAGAGTCACTATTGTGCTCCCATTGCCATACACAGTACTAATAGCACTGGCGTCTGTTCCCAGCAAGTACAGTGTATTGGACTGAAGAGGAGCAACTGTTCTTGTCAGTTTCCTAAGCAGAATTGAACTAGATATGGCCCGTGTGTGTAGGAAGCACGGTTCTTTTGTTCGGAGCAAGCTCACTGTTCGGACCCCATAGGAAACACAGTAGAGTAGATGAGTTGTCTTTTCTCAAAAGCAGAGCGTGTTTGTTGTAAGGCGAGCTAGCATTTGTTTCCCAGTTCTAAATGGAGTTGAATCTCATGCAGTTTCTGGCCCTACGAGCAAGAGTTGTTTTCTGGTAAGGAAAGTCACTATTGCGCTCCCATTGCCACACACAGTGCAAATAGCACTGGCGTCTGTTCCCAGCAAGTACTGTGTATTGGACTGAAGAGGAGCTACTGTTCTTGTCAGTTTCCTAAGCAGAGTTGAACTGGATATGGCCCGTGTGTGTAGGAAGCACACTTCTTCTGTTCTGAGCAAGCTCACTTTTCGGATCCCATAGGAAACACAGTAGAGTAGAAGAGTGCTCTTTTCTCAAAAGCAGAGTGTGTCTCTTGTAAGGAGAGCTAGCGTTTGTTTCCCAGTCCTAAAATGAGTTGAATCACATGAAGTTTTTGGTCCCATGAGCAAGAGTTGTTTTCTGTAAGGAAAGTCAATATTGCGCTCCCATTCCCATACACAGAGCAAATAGCACTCGCGTCTGTTCCCAGCAAGTGCAGTGTATTGGACTGAAGAGGAGCTACTGTTCTTGTCAGTTTCCTAAGCAGAGTTGAACTGGATATGGCCCGTGTGTAGGAAGCACACTTCTTCTGATCTGAGCAAGCTCACTGTTCGGACCCCATAGGAAACACAGTAGAGTAGCAGAGTGCTCTTTTCTCAAAAGCAGAGTGTGTTTCTTGTAAGGCGAGCTAGCGTTTGTTTCCCAGTCCTAAATGTAGTTGAATCACATGCAGTTTTTGGTCCTAAGAGCAAGAGTTGTTTTCTGGAAATAAGAGTCACTATTGCGCTCCCATTGCCATACGCAGTGCAAATAGCACTGGTGTCTGTTCCCAGCAAGTACAGTGTATTGGACTGAAGAGGAGCTACTGTTCTTGTCAGTTTCCTAAGCAGAGTTGAACTAGATATGGCCCGTGTTTGTAGGAAGCACGGTTCTTTTGTTCGGAGCAAGCTCACTGTTCAGACCCCATATGAAACACAGTAGAGTAGATGAGTTGTCTTTTCTCAAAAGAAGAGTGTGTTTATTGTAAGGCGAGGTAGCGTTTGTTTCCCAGTTCTAAATGGAGTTGAATCTCATGCAGTTTCTGGTCCTACGAGCAAGAGTTGTTTTCTGGTAAGGAAAGTCACTATTGCGCTCCCATTGCCACACACAGTGCAAATAGCACTCGCGTCTGTTTCCATCAAGTACAGTGTATTGGACTGAAGAGGATCTACTGTTCTTGTCAGTTTCCTAAGCAGAGTTGAACTGGATATGGCCCGTGTGTGTAGGAAGCACACTTCTTCTGTTCTGAGCAAGCTCACTCTTCGGACCCTATAGGAAACACAGTAGAGTAGAAGAGTGCTCTTTTCTCAAAAGCAGAGTGTATTTCTTGTAAGGCGAGCTAGCGTTTGTTTCCCAGTCCTAAATGGAGTTGAATCCCATGCAGTTTTTGGTCCTATGAGCAAGAGTTGTTTTGTGGAAAGAAGAGTCACTATTGCGCTCCCATTGCTATACACAGGGCAAATAGCACTGGCGTCTGTTACCAGCATGTGCAGTGTATTTGACTGAAGAGGATCTACTGTTCTTGTCAGTTTCCTAAGCAGAGTTGAACTAGATATAGTCGGTGTGTGTAGGAAGCACAGTTCTTTTGTTCTGAGCAAGCTCACTGTTGTGGCCCTACAGGAAACACATTAGAGTAGACGTGTGCTCTTTTCTCAAAAGCAGAGTGTGTTTCTTGTAATGCGAGCTAGCGTTTTTTTCCCGGTTCTAAATGGAGTTGAATCACATGCCTTTTCTGGTCCTATGAGCAAGAGTTGTTTTCTGGAAAGAAGAGTCACTATTGCGATCCCATTGCTATACACAGGGCAAATAGCACTGGCGTCTGTTCCCAGTATGTGCAGTGTATTTGACCGAAGAGGATCTACTGTTCTTGTCAGTTTCCTAAGCAGAGTTGAACTAAATATAGTCGGTGTGTGTAGGAAGTAGAGTTCTTTTGTTCTGAGCAAGCTCACTCTTCTGGCCCTATAGGAAACACTTTAGAGTAGAAGAGTGCTCTTTTCTCAAAAGCAGAATGTGTGTCCTGTAAGGCAAGCTACCGTTTGTTTCCCAGTCCTAAATGGAGTAAAATCACATGCAGTTTCTGGTCCTACGAGCAAGAGTTGTTTTCTGGTAAGAAGAGTCACTATTGCGCTCCCATTGTCATACACAGGGCAAATAGCACTGGCGTCTATTCCCAGCATGTACAGTGTATTGGACTGAAGAGGATCTACTGTTCTCGTCAGTTTCCTAAGCAGAATTGAACTAGATATGGCCGTGTGTGTAGGAAGCACAGTTCTTTTGTTCTGAGCAAGCTCACTGTTTTGGCCCTATAGAAAACACAGTAGAGTAGAAGAGTGCCCTTTTCTCAAAAACAGAGTGTGTTTCTTGTAAGGCGAGCTAGCGTTTGTTTTTCAGTCCTAAATGGAGTTGAATCACATGCAGTTTCTGGTCCTATGACCAAGAGTTGTTTTCTGGTAAGAAGAGTCACTATTGCGCTCCCATTGTCATACACAGGGCAAATAGCACTGGCGTCTGTTCCCAGCATGTACAGTGTATTGGACTGAAGAGGATCTACTGTCCTTGTCAGTTTCCTAAGCAGAATTGATGTAGATATGGCCCGTGTTGGTAGGAAGCACAGTTCTTTTGTTCTTAGCAAGCTCACAGTTCGGACACCATAAGAAACACAGTAGAGTAGAAGAGTGCTCTTTTCTCAAAAGCAGAGTGTGTTTCTTGTAAGGCGAGCTAGCGTTTATTTCCCAGTCCTAAATGGAGTTGAATCACATGCAGTTTCTGTTCCTATGAGCAAGAGTTGTTTTCTGGTAAGAAGAGTCACTATATTGCTCCCATTGTCATACACAGGGCAAATAGCACTGGCGTCTGTTCCCAGCATGTACAGTGTATTGGACTGAAGAGGAGCTACTGTTCTTGTCAGTTTCCTAAGCACAGTTGAAATAGATATGGCCCGTGTGTGTAGGAAGCACGGTTGTTTTGTTCTGAGCAAGCTCACTGTTGTGGCCCTATAGGAAACACATTAGAGTAGAAGTGTGCTCTTTTCTCAAAAGCAGAGTGTGTTTCTTGTAATGCAAGCTAGCCTTTTTTTCCCGGTTCTAAATGGAGTTGAATCACATGCATTTTCTGGTCCTAAGAGCAAGAGTTGTTGTCTGGTAAGAAGAGTCACTATTGCGCTCCCATTGTAATACACAGGGCAAATAGCACTGGCGTCTATTCCCAGCATGTTCAGTGTATTGGACTGAAGAGGATCTACTGTTCTTGTCAGTTTCCTAAGCAGAATTGAACTAGATATGGACGTTTGTGTAGTAAGCACAGTTTTTTTGTTATGAGCAAGCTCACTGTTTTGGCCATATAGGAAACACAGTAGAGTAGAAGAGTGCCCTTTTCTCAAAGGCAGAGTGTGTTTCGTGTAAGGCGAGCTAGCGTTTGTTTCCCAGTCCTAAATTGAGTTGAATCACATGCAGTTTCTAGTTCTAGGAGCAAGAGTTGTTTTCTGGTAAGAAGAGTCACTATTGTGCTCCCATTGTCATACACAGGGCAAATAGCACTGGCGTCTGTTCCCAGCATGTACAGTGTATTCGACTGAAGAGGATATACTGTTCATGTCATTTACCTCTACAGAATTGATCTAGATATGGCCAGTGTGTGTAGGAAGCACACTTCTTTTGTTCTGAGCAAGCTCACTGTTCTGGCTCTATAGGAAACACAGTAGAGTAGAAGATTGATCTTATCTCATAAGCAGAGTGTGTTTCTTGTAAGGCCAGCTGGCGTTTGTTTCCAGTCCTAAATGGAGTTGAATCACATGCATTTTCTGGTCCTAAGAGCAAGAGTTGTTTTCTGGTAAGAAGAGTCACTATTGCGCTCCCATTTCCATACACAGTGCAAATAGCACTCTCGTCTGTTCCCAGCAAGTACAGTGTTTTGTACTGCAGAGGAGCTACTGTTCTTGTCAGTTTCCTAAGCAGAGTTGAACTAGATATGGCCCGTGTGTGTAGGAAGCACAGTTGTTTTGTTCTGAGCAAGCTCACTGTTCGCACCCCATAGGAAACACAGTAGAGTAGATGAGTGGTCTTTTCTCAGAAGCAGAATGTGTTTCTTCTAAGGCGAGCTAGCGTTTGTTTCCCAGTCCTAAATGGAGTTGAATCACATGCAGTTTCTCGTCCTACCAGAAAGAGTTGTTTTCTGGTAGGAAGAGTCACTATTGCGTTCCCATTGTCATACACAGGGCAAATAGCACTGGCGTCTATTCCCAGCATGTACAGTGTATTGGACTGAAGAGGATCTACTGTTCTTGTCAGTTTCCTAAGCAGAATTGAACTAGATATGGCCGTGTGTGTAGGAAGCACAGTTCTTTTTTTCTGAGCAAGCTCACTGTTTTGGCCCTATAGGAAACACATTAGAGTAGAAGAGTACTCTTTTCTCAAAAGCAGAGTGTGTTTCTTGTAAGGCGAGCTAGCCTTTGTTTCCCAGTCCTAAATTGAGTTGAATCACATGCAGTTTCTGTTCCTACGAGCAAGAGTTGTTTTCTGGTAAGAAGAGTCACTATTGTGCTCCCATTGCCATACATAGGGCAAATAGCACTCGCGTCTGTTCCCAGCATGTACAGTGTATTGGACTGAAGAGGATCTACTGTCTTGTCAGTTTCCTAAGCAGAATTGATGTAGATAAGGCCCGTGATTGTAGGAAGCACAATTCTTTTGTTCTGAGCAAGCTCACAGTTCGGACCCCATAAGAAACACAGTAGAGTAGAAGAGTGCTCTTTTCTCAAAAGCAGAGTGTGTTTATTGTAAGGCGAGCTAGCGTTTGTTTCCCAGTCCTAAATGGAGTTGAATCACATGCAGTTTCTGTTCCTACAAGCAAGAGTTGTTTTCTGGTAAGTAGAGTCACTATAGTGCTCCCATTGTCATACACAGGGCAAATATCACTGGCGTCTGTTCCCAGCATACAGTGTATTGGACTGAAGAGGATCTACTGTCCTTGTCAGTTTCCTATGCAGACTTGATATAGATAAGGCCCCTGTGTGAAGGAAGCACAGTTCTTTTGTTCTGAGAAAGCTCACTGTTCTGGCCCTACAGGAAACACAGTAGAGTAGAAGAGTGCTCTTTTCCCAAAAGCAGAGTAAGTTTCTTGTAAGACGAGCTAGTATTTGTTTCCCAGTCCTAAATGGAATTGAAACTCCATTTAGGACTGGGAAACAAACGCCAGCTTGCCTTACAAGAAACACAGTCTGCTTTTGAGAAAAGAGCACTCTTCTAGTCTACTGTGTTTCCTATGGGGTCCAAACAGTGAGCTTGCTCAGAACAAAAGAACTGTGCTTCCTACACACACGGGCTATATGTACTTCAATTCTGCTTATAAAACTGACAAGAACAGTAGCTCCTCTTCAGTCCAATACACTGTACATGCTGGGAACAGACGCCAGTGCTATTTGCCCTGTGTATGACAAAGGAGCACAATAGTGACTATTCTTACCAGAAAACAACTCTTGCTCGTAGGACCACAAACTGCATGTGATTCAACTCCATTTAGGAATGGGAAACAAACGCTAGCTCGCCTTACAAGAAACACACTCTGCTTTTGAGAAAAGAGCACTCTTCTACTCTATTGTGTTTCCTATGGGGTTTGAACAGTGAGCTTCCTCAGAAGAAAAGAACTGTGCTTCCTACACACACGGCCATATCTAGTTCAATTCTGCTTAGCCAACTGACAAGAACAGTAGATCCTCTTCAGTCCAATACACTGTACATGCTGGGAACAGTCACCAGTGCTATTTCCCCTGTTTATGACAATGGGAGCGCAATAGTTACTCTTCTTACCAGAAAACAACTCTTGCTCGAAAAACCAGAAACTGCATGTGATTCAACTCCATTTAGGACTGGGAAAAAAAAGCTAGGTCGCCTTACAAGAAACACACTCTGCCTTGAGAAAAAAGCACTCTTTACTCTATTGTGTTTCCTATAGGGCCATAACAGTGAGCTTGCTCAGAACAAAAGAACTGTGCTTCCTACACACACGGGCTATATCTACTTCAATTCTGCTTATGAAACTGACAAGAACAGTAGCTCCTCTTCAGTCCAATACACTGTACATGCTGGGAACAGACGCCAGTGCTATTTGCCCTGTGTATGACAAAGGAGCACAATAGTGACTCTTCTTACCAGAAAACAACTCTTGCTCGTAGGACCACAAACTGCATGTGATTCAACTCTATTTAGGACTGGGAAACAAACGCTAGCTTGCCTTACAAGAAACACACTCTGCTTTTGAGAAAAGAGCACTCTTCTACTCTACTGTGTTTCCTATGGGGTCCGAACAGTGAGCTTCCTCAGAAGAAAAGAACTGTGCTTCCTACACACACGGCCATATCTAGTTCAATTCTGGTTAGCCAACTGACAAGAACAGTAGCTCCTCTTCAGTCCAATACACTGTAGTTGCTGGCAAAAGACACGAGTGCTATTTGCACTGTGTATGGCAATGCGAGCCCAATAGTGACTTTCCTTACCAGAAAACAACTCTTGCTCGTGGGACCAACAACTGCATGTGATTCAACTCCATTTGGGACTGGGAAACAAACACTAGTTCGCCTTAAAAGAAACACACTCTGCTTTTGAGAAAAGAGCACTCTTCTACTCTACTGTGTTTCCTATGTGGTCTGAACAGTAAGCTTGCTCAGAACAAAAGAACTGTGCTTCCTACACACACGGGCTATATCTAGTTCAACTCTGCTTAGGAAACTGACAAGAACAGTAGATCCTCCTCAGTCCAATACACTGTACATGCTGGGAACAGACGCCAGTGCTATTTGCCCTGTGTATGACAAAGGAGCACAATAGTGACTCTTCTTACCAGAAAACAACTCTTGCTCGTAGGACCACAAACTGCATGTGATTCAACTCCATTTAGGACTGGGAAACAAACGCTAGCTTGCCTTACAAGAAACACACTCTGCTTTTGAGAAAAGAGCACTCTTCTACTCTACTGTGTTTCCTATGGGGTCCGAACAGTGAGCTTCCTCAGAAGAAAAGAACTGTGCTTCCTACACACACGGCCATATCTAGTTCAATTCTGGTTAGCCAACTGACAAGAACAGTAGCTCTTCTTCAGTCCAATACACTGTAGTTGCTGGCAAAAGACACGAGTGCTCTTTGCACTGTGTATGGCAATGGGAGCTCAATAGTGACTTTCCTTACCAGAAAACAACTCTTGCTCATGGGACCAACAACTGCATGTGACTCAACTCCATTTGGGACTGGGAAACAAACACTAGCTCGCCTTAAAAGAAACACACTCTGCTTTTGAGAAAACAGCACTCTTCTACTCTACTGTGTTTCCTATGTGGTCTGAACAGTAAGCTTGCTCAGAACAAAAGAACTGTGCTTCCTACACACACGGCCTATATCTAGTTCAACTCTGCTTAGGAAACTGACAAGAACAATAGATCCTCTTCAGTCCAATACAGTGTACAGGCTGGGAACAGACGCCAGTGCTATTTGCCCTGTGTATGAAAATGGGAGCACAATAGTGACTCTACTTACCTGAAAACAACTCTTGCACTTAGGATCAGAAGCTGCATGTGATTCAACACCATTTAGGACTGGGAAACAAACGCTAGCTCGCCTTACAAGAAACACACTCTGCTTTTGAGAAAAGAGCACTCTTCTACTCTACTGTGTTTCCTATGAGGTCTGAACAGTGAGCTTGCTCTGAACAAAGGAACTGTGCTTCCTACACACACGGCCATATCTAGTTCAATTCTACTTAGGAAACTGACAGGAACAGTAGATGCTCTTCAGTCCAATACACTGTACATGCTGGGAACAGACACCAGTGCTATTTGCCCTGTGTATGACAAAGGGAGCACAAAAGTGACTCTTCTTATCAGAAAATGACTCTTGCTCGTAGGACCAGAAACTGCATGGGATTCCACTCCATTTAGGACTGGGAAACAAACGCTAGCTCGCCTTACAAGAAACACACTCTGCTTTTGAGAAAAGAGCACTCTTCTACTCTACTGTGTTTCCTATGGGGTTTGAACAGTGAGCTTCCTCAGAAAAAAAGAACTGTGCTTCCTACACACACGGGCCATATCTAGTTCAACTCTGCATAGGAAACTGACAAGAACAGTAGCTCCTCTTCAGTCCAATATACTGTACTTGCTGGCAACAGACGCGAGTGCTATTTGTACTGTGTATGGCAATGGGAGCGCAATAGTGACTTTCCTTACCAGAAAACAACTCTTGCTCCTGGGACCAACAACTGCATGTGATTCAACTCCATTTAGGTCTGGGAAACAAATGCTAGCTCTCCTTACAAGAAACACACTCTGCTTTTGAGAAAAGAGCACTCTTCTACTCTACTGTGTTTCCTATAGGGACGAAGAGTGAGCTTGCTCAGAACAAAAGAACTGTGCTTCCTACACACACGGGCCATATCTAGTTCAACTCTGCTTAGCATACTGACAACAACAGTAGATCCTCCTCAGTCCAATACACTGTACATGCTGGGAACAGACGCCAGTGCTATTTGCCCTGTGAATGACAATGGGAACGCAATAGTGACTCTTCTTACCAGAAAACAACTCTTGACCGTAGGACCAGAAACTGCATGTGTTTCAACTCCATTTAGGAATGGGAAACAAACGCTAGCTCGCCTTACAAGAAACACACTCTGCTTTTGAGAAAAGAGCACTCTTCTACTCTATTGTGTTTCCTATAGGGCCAGAAGAATGAGCTTGCTCAGAAAAAAAGAACTGTGCTTCCTACACACACGGCTTTATCTAGTTCAACTCTGCTTAGGAAACTGACAAGAACAATAGATCCTCTTCAGTCCAATACAGTGTACAGGCTGGGAATAGACGCCAGTGCTATTTGCCCTGTGTATGACAATGGGAGCACAACAGTGACTCTTCTTACCAGAAAACTACTCTTGCTCTTAGGACTAGAAACTGCATGTGATTCAACACCATTTAGGACTGGGAAACAAATGGTAGCTCGCCTTACAAGAAACACACCCTGCTTTTGAGAAAAGAGCACTCTTCTACTCTACTGTGTTTCCTATTGAGTCCGAACAGTGAGCTTGCTCAGAACAAAAGAACTGTGCTTCGTACACACACGGGCCATATCTAGTTCAACTGTGCTTAGGAAACTGACAAGAACAGTAGCTCCTCTTCAGTCCAATACACTGTACTTGCTGGCAACAGACGCTAGTGCTATTTGTACTGTGTATGGCAATGGGAGCACAATAGTGACTTTTCTTACCAGAAAACAACTCTTGCTCGTTAGACCGACAGCTGCATGTGATTCAACTCCATTAAGGTCTGGGAGACAAACGCTAGCTCTCCTTACAAGAAACACACTCTGCTTTTGAGAAAAGAGCACTCTTCTACTCTACTGTGTTTCCTATGAGGTCTGAATAGTGAGCTTGCTCTGAACAAAGGAACTGTGCTTCCTACACACACGGCCATATCTAGTTCAATTCTACTTAGGAAACGGACAAGAACAGTAGATGCTCTTCAGTCCAATACACTGTACATGCTGGGAACAGACGCCAGTGCTATTTGCCCTGCGTATGACAAAGGGAGCACAAAAGTGACTCTTCTTATCAGAAAACGACTCTTACTCGTAGGACCAGAAACTGCATGGGATTCCACTCCATTTAGGACTGGGAAACAAACGCTAGCTCGCCTTACAAGAAACACACTCTGCTTTTGAGAAAAGAGCACTCTTCTACTCTACTGTGTTTCCTATGGGGTTTGAACAGTGAGCTTCCTCAGAAAAAAAGAACTGTGCCTCCTACACACACGGGCCATATCTAGTTCAACTCTGCATAGGAAACTGACAAGAACAGTAGCTCCTCTTCAGTCCAATACACTGTACTTGCTGGCAACAGACGCGAGTGCTATTTGTACTGTGTATGGCAATGGAAGCGCAATAGTGACTTTCCTTACCAGAAAACAACTCTTGCTCCTGGGACCAACAACTGCATGTGATTCAACTCCATTTAGGTCTGGGAAACAAATGCTAGCTCTCCTTACAAGAAACACACTCTGCTTTTGAGAAAAGAGCACTCTTCTACTCTACTGTGTTTCCTATAGGGACGAAGAGTGAGCTTGCTCAGAACAAAAGAACTGTGCTTCCTACACACACGGGCCATATCTAGTTCAACTCTCCTTAGGAAACTGACAAGAACAGTAGATCCTCTTCAGTCCAATACACTGTACATGCTGGGAACAGACACCAGAGCTATTTGCCCTGTGTATGACAAAGGAGCACAATAGTGACTCTTCTTACCCGAAAACAACTCTTGCTCGTAGGACCAAAAACTGCATGTGATTCAACTCCATTTAGGACTGGGAAACAAACGCTAGCTCGCCTTACAAGAAACACACTCTGCTTTTGAGAAAAGAGCACTCTTCTACTCTACTGTGTTTCCTATAGGGACGAAGAGTGAGCTTGCTTAGAACAAAAGAACTGTGCTTCCTACACACACGGGCCATATCTAGTTCAACTCTGCTTAGCATACTGACAACAACAGTATATCCTCCTCAGTCCAATACACTGTACATGCTGGGAACAGACGCCAGTGCTATTTGCCCTGTGAATGACAATGGGAACGCAATAGTGACTCTTCTTACCAGAAAACAACTCTTGACCGTAGGACCAGAAACTGCATGTGTTTCAACTCCATTTAGGAATGGGAAACAAACGCTAGCTCGCCTTACAAGAAACACTCTGCTTTTGAGAAAAGAGCACTCTTCTACTCTATTGTGTTTCCTATAGGGCCAGAAGAATGAGCTTGCTCAGAAAAAAAGAACTGTGCTTCCTACACACATGGCTATATCTAGTTCAACTCTGCTTAGGAAACTGACAAGAACAATAGATCCTCTTCAGTCCAATACAGTGTACAGGCTGGGAAGAGACACCAGTGCTATTTGCCCTGTGTATGACAATGGGAGCACAACAGTGACTCTTCTTACCAGAAAACTACTCTTGCTCTTAGGACCAAAATCTGCATGTGATTCAACTCCATTTAGGACTGGGAAAAAAACGCTAGCTCGCCTTACAAGAAACACACTCTGCTTTTGAGAAAAGATCACTCTTCTACTCTACTGTGTTTCCTATAGGGCCAGAACAGTGAGCTTGCTCAGAAGAAAAGAACTGTGCTTCCTACACACACGGCCATATCTGCTTCAATTCTGCTTATGAAACTGACAAGAACAGTAGCTCCTCTTCAGTCCAATACACTGTACATGATGGGAACAGACGCCAGTGCTATTTGCTCTGTGTATGACAAAGGAGCACAATAGTGACTCTTCTTACCAGAAAAAAACTCTTGCTCGTAGGACCACAAACTGCATGTGATTCAACTCCATTTAGGACTGGGAAACAAACTCTAGCTCACCTTACAAGAAACACACTCTGCTTTTGAGAAAAGAGCACTCTTCTACTCTACTGTGTTTCCTATGGGGTTTGAACAGTGAGCTTCCTCAGAAGAAAAGAACTGTGCTTCCTACACACACGGCCATATCTAGTTCAATTCTGGTTAGCCAACTGACAAGAACAGTAGCTCCTCTTCAGTCCAATACACTTTAGTTGCTGGCAAAAGACACGAGTGCTATTTGCACTGTGTATGGCAATGGGAGCGCAACAGTGACTTTTCTTACCAGAAAAAAACTCTTGCTCGTGGGACCAACAACTGCATGTGATTCAACTCCATTTGGGACTGGGAAACAAATGCTAGCTAGCCTTAAAAGAAACACACTCTGCTTTTGAGAAAAGAGCACTCTTCTACTCTACTGTGTTTCCTATGTGGTCTGAACAGTAAGCTTGCTCAGAACAAAAGAACTGTGCTTCCTACACACACGGGCCATATCTAGTTCAACTCTGCTTAGGAAACTGACAAGAACAGTATATCCTCCTCAGTCCAATACACTGTACATGCTGGGAACAGACGCCAGTGCTATTTGCCCTGTGAATGACAATGGGAACGCAATAGTGACTCTTCTTACCAGAAAACAACTCTTGACCGTAGGACCAGAAACTGCATGTGTTTCAACTCCATTTAGGACTGGGAAAAAAAAGATCGGTCGCCTTACAAGAAACACACTCTGCTTTTGAGAAAAGAGCACTCGTCTACTCTATTGTGTTTCCTATAGGGCCAGAACAGTGAGCTTACTCAGAACAAAAGAACTGTGCTTCCTACACACACGGGCTATATCTAGTTCAACTCTGCTTAGGAAACTGACAAGAACAATAGATCCTCTTCAGTCCAATACAGTGTACAGGCTGGGAACAGACGCCAGTGCTATTTGCCCTGTGTATGAAAATGGGAGCACAATAGTGACTCTACTTACCACAAAACAACTCTTGCTCTTAGGACCAGAAACTGCATGTGATTCAACACCATTTAGGACTGGGAAACAAACGCTAGCTCGCCTTACAAAAAACACACTCTGCTTCTGAGAAAAGAGCACTCTTCTACTCTACTGTGTTTCCTATTGGGTCCGAACAGTGAGCTTGCTCAGAACAAAAGAACTGTGATTCCTCCACACACGGGCCATATCTAGTTCAACTGTGCTTAGGAAACTGACAAGAACAGTAGCTCTTCTTCAGTCCAATACACTGTACTTGCTGGCAACAGACATGAGTGCTATTTGCACTGTGTATGGCAATGGGAGCGCAATAGTGACTTTCCTTACCAGAAAACAACTCTTGCTCGTGGGACTAACAACTGCATGTGATTCAACTCCATTTAGGACTGGGAAACAAACGCTAGCTCGCCTTACAAGAAACACACTCTGCTTTTGAGAAAAGAGAACTCTTCTACTCTAATGTGTTTCCTATAGGGCCAGAACTGTGAGCTTGCTCAGAAAAAAAGAACTGTGCTTCCTACACAGACGGGCTATATCTAGTTCAACTCTGCTTAGGAAACTGACAAGAACAGAAGATCCTCTTCAGTCCAATACACTGTACATGCTGGGAACAGACGCCAGTGCTATTTGCCCTGTGAATGACAATGGGAACGCAATTGTGACTCTTCTTACCAGAAAACAACTCTTGCTCGTAGGACCAGAAACTGCATGTGATTCAACTCCATTTAGGACTGGGAAAGAAAACGCTAGCTGGCCTTACAAGAAACACACTCTGCTTTTGAGAAAAGAGCACTCTTCTACTCTACTGTGTTTCCTATAGGGCCAGAACATTGAGCTTCCTCAGAACAAAAGAACTGTGCTTCCTACACACACGGCCATATCTAGTTCAATTCTGCTTAGGAAACTGACAAGAACAGTAGCTCTTCTTCAGTCCAATACACTGTACTTGCTGGCAACAGACGCGAGTGCTATTTGTACAGTGTATGGCAATGGGAGCGCAATAGTGACTTTCCTTACCAGAAAACAACTCTTGCTCGTGAAACCAACAACTGCATATGATTCAACTCCATTTAGGACTGGGAAACAAACGCTAGCTCTCCTTACAAGAAACACACTCTGCTTTTGAGAAAAGAGCACTCTTCTACTCTACTGTGTTTCCTATGTGGTCTGAACAGTAAGCTTGCTCAGAACAAAAGAACTGTGCTTCCTATACACACGGGCCACATCTAGTTCAACTCTGCTTAGGAAACTGACAAGAACAGTAGATCCTCCTCAGTCCAATACACTGTACATGCTGGGAACAGACGCCAGTGCTATTTGCCCTGTGTAAGAAAAAGGAGCACAATAGTGACTCTTCTTACCAGAAAACAACTCTTGCTCGTAGGACCACAAACTGCATGTGATTCAACTCCATTTAGGACTGGGAAACAAACGCAAGCTCGCCTTACAAGAAACACACTCTTCTTTTGAGAAAAGATCACTCTTCTACTCTACTGTGTTTCCTATGGGGTCCGAACAGTGAGCTTCCTCAGAAGAAAAGAACTGTGTTTCCTACACACACGGCCATATCTACTTCAATTCTGCTTATGAAACTGACAAGTACAGTAGCTCCTCTTCAGTCCAATACACTGTACATGCTGGGAACAGACGCCAGTGCTATTTGCCCTGCGTATGACAAAGGAGCACAATAGTGACTCTTCTTACCAGAAAACAACTCTTGCTCGTAGGACCACAAACTGCATGTGATTCAACTCCATTTAGGACTGGGAAACAAATGCTAGCTTGCCTTACAAGAAACACACTCTGCTTTTGAGAAAAGAGCACTCTTCTACTCTACTGTGTTTCCTAAGGGGTCCGAACAGTGAGCTTCCTCAGAAGAAATGAACTGTGGTTCCTACACACACGGCCATATCTAGTTCAATTCTGGTTAGCCAACTGACAAGAACAGTAGCTCCTCTTCAGTCCAATACACTGTAGTTGCTGGCAAAAGACACGAGTGCTATTTGCACTGTGTATGGCAATGCGAGCCCAATAGTGACTTTCCTTACCAGAAAACAACTCTTGCTCGTGGGACCAACAGCTGCATGTGATTCAACTCCATTTGTGACTGGGAAACAAACACTAGTTCGCCTTAAAAGAAACACACTCTGCTTTTGAGAAAAGAGCACTCTTCTACTCTACTGTGTTTCCTATGTGGTCTGAACAGTAAGCTTGCTCAGAACAAAAGAACTGTGCTTTCTACACATACGGGCCATATGTAGTTCAACTCTGCTTAGGAAACTGACAAGATCAGTAGATCCTCCTCAGTCCAATACACTGTACATGCTGGGAACAGACGCCAGTGCTATTTGCCCTGTGTATGACAAAGGAGCACAATAGTGACTCTTCTTACCAGAAAACAACTCTTGCTCGTAGGACCACAAACTGCATGTGATTCAACTCCATTTAGGACTGGGAAACGAACGCTAGCTTGCCTTACAAGAAACACACTCTGCTTTAGAGAAAAGATCACTCTTCTACTCTACTGTGTTTCCTATGGAGTCCGAACAGTGAGCTTCCTCAGAAGAAAAGAACTGTGCTTCCTACACACACGGCCATATCTAGTTCAATTCTGGTTAGCCAACTGACAAGAACAGTAGCTCTTCTTCAGTCCAATACACTGTAGTTGCTGGCAAAAGACACGAGTGCTCTTTGCACTGTGTATGGCAATGGGAGCTCAATAGTGACTTTCCTTACCAGAAAACAACTATTGCTCGTGGGACCAACAACTGCATGTGACTCAACTCCATTTGGGACTGGGAAACAAACACTAGCTCGCCTTAAAAGAAACACACTCTGCTTTTGAGAAAAGAGCACTCTTCTACTCTACTGTGTTTCCTATGTGGTCTGAACAGTAACCTTGCTCAGAACAAAAGAACTGTGCTTCCTACACACACGGGCTATATCTAGTTCAACTCTGCTTAGGAAACTGACAAGAACAATAGATCCTCTTCAGTCCAATACAGTGTACAGGCTGGGAACAAACGCCAGTGCTATTTGCCCTGTGTATGAAAATGGGAGCACAATAGTGACTCTACTTACCAGAAAACAACTCTTGCTCTTAGGATCAGAAACTGCATGTGATTCAACACCATTTAGGACTGGGAAACAAACGCTAGATCACCTTACAAAAAACACACTCTGCTTTTGAGAAAAGAGCACTCTTCTACTCTACTGTGTTTCCTATTGGGTCCGAACAGTGAGCTTGCTCAGAACAAAAGAACTGTGCTTCCTTCACACACGGGCCATATCTAGTTCAACTGTGCTCAGGAAACTGACAAGAACAGTAGCTCCTCTTCAGTCCAATACACTGTACTTGCTGGAAACAGACATGAGTGCTATTTGCACTGTGTATGGAAATGGGAGCTCAATAGTGACTTTCCTTACCAGAAAACAACTCTTGCTCGTGGGACTAACAACTGCATGTGATTCAACTCCATTTAGGACTGGGAAACAAACGCTAGCTCGCCTTACTAGAAACACACTCTGCTTTTGAGAAAAGAGCACTCTTCTACTCTAATGTGTTTCCTATAGGGCCAGAACAGTGAGCTTGCTCAGAAAAAAAGAATTGTGCTTCCTACACAGACGGGCTATATCTAGTTCAACTCTGCTTAGGAAACTGACAAGAACAGTAGATCCTCTTCAGTCCAATACACTGTACATGCTGGGAACAGACGCCAGTGCTATTTGCCTTGTGTATGACAAAGGAGCACAATAGTGACTCTTCTTACCAGAAAACAACTCTTGCTCGTAGGACCACAAACTGCATGTGATTCAACTCCATTTAGGACTGGGAAACAAACGCTAGCTCGCCTTACAAGAAACACACTCTGCTTTTGAGAAAAGAGCACTCTTCTACTCTACTGTGTTTCCTATGGGGTTTGAACAGTGAGCTTCCTCAGAAAAAAAGAACTGTGCTTCCTACACACACGGGCCATATCTAGTTCAACTCTGCATAGGAAACTGACAAGAACAGTAGCTCCTCTTCAGTCCAATATACTGTACTTGCTGGCAACAGACGCGAGTGCTATTTGTACTGTGTATGGCAATGGGAGCGCAATAGTGACTTTCCTTACCAGAAAACAACTCTTGCTCGTGGGACCAACAACTGCATGTGATTCAACTCCATTTAGGTCTGGGAAACAAATGCTAGCTCTCCTTACAAGAAACACACTCTGCTTTTGAGAAAAGAGCACTCTTCTACTCTACTGTGTTTCCTATAGGGACGAAGAGTGAGCTTGCTCAGAACAAAAGAACTGTGCTTCCTACACACACGGGCCATATCTAGTTCAACTCTGCTTAGCATACTGACAACAACAGTAGATCCTCCTCAGTCCAATACACTGTACATGCTGGGAACAGACGCCAGTGCTATTTGCCCTGTGAATGACAATGGGAACGCAATAGTGACTCTTCTTACCAGAAAACAACTCTTGACCGTAGGACCAGAAACTGCATGTGTTTCAACTCCATGTAGGAATGGGAAACAAACGCTAGCTCGCCTTACAAGAAACACACTCTGCTTTTGAGAAAAGAGCACTCTTCTACTCTATTGTGTTTCCTATAGGGCCAGAAGAATGAGCTTGCTCAGAAAAAAAGAACTGTGCTTCCTACACACACGGCTATATCTAGTTCAACTCTGCTTAGGAAACTGACAAGAACAATAGATCCTCTTCAGTCCAATACAGTGTACAGGCTGGGAATAGACGCCAGTGCTATTTGCCCTGTGTATGACAATGGGAGCACAACAGTGACTCTTCTTACCAGAAAACTACTCTTGCTCTTAGGACCAGAAACTGCATGTGATTCAACACCATTTAGGACTGGGAAACAAATGGTAGCTCGCCTTACAAGAAACACACTCTGCTTTTGAGAAAAGAGCACTCTTCTACTCTACTGTGTTTCCTATTGAGTCCGAACAGTGAGCTTGCTCAGAACAAAAGAACTGTGCTTCGTACACACACGGGCCATATCTAGTTCAACTGTGCTTAGGAAACTGACAAGAACAGTAGCTTCTCTTCAGTCCAATACACTGTACTTGCTGGCAACAGACGCTAGTGCTATTTGTACTGTGTATGGCAATGGGAGCACAATAGTGACTTTTCTTACCAGAAAACAACTCTTGCTCGTTAGACCGACAGCTGCATGTGATTCAACTCCATTAAGGTCTGGGAGACAAACGCTAGCTCTCCTTACAAGAAACACACTCTGCTTTTGAGAAAAGAGCACTCTTCTACTCTACTGTGTTTCCTATGAGGTCTGAATAGTGAGCTTGCTCCGAACAAAGGAACTGTGCTTCCTACACACACGGCCATATCTAGTTCAATTCTACTTAGGAAACGGACAAGAACAGTAGATGCTCTTCAGTCCAATACACTGTACATGCTGGGAACAGACGCCAGTGCTATTTGCCCTGCATATGACAAAGGGAGCACAAAAGTGACTCTTCTTATCAGAAAACGACTCTTGCTCGTAGGACCAGAAACTGCATGGGATTCCACTCCATTTAGGACTGGGAAACAAACGCTAGCTCGCCTTACAAGAAACACACTCTGCTTTTGAGAAAAGAGCACTCTTCTACTCTACTGTGTTTCCTATGGGGTTTGAACAGTGAGCTTCCTCAGAAAAAAAGAACTGTGCTTCCTACACACACGGGCCATATCTAGTTCAACTCTGCATAGGAAACTGACAAGAACAGTAGCTCCTCTTCAGTCCAATACACTGTACTTGCTGGCAACAGACGCGAGTGCTATTTGTACTGTGTATGGCAATGGGAGCGCAATAGTGACTTTCCTTACCAGAAAACAACTCTTGCTCCTGGGACCAACAACTGCATGTGATTCAACTCCATTTAGGTCTGGGAAACAAATGCTAGCTCTCCTTACAAGAAACACACTCTGCTTTTGAGAAAAGAGCACTCTTCTACTCTACTGTGTTTCCTATAGGGACGAAGAGTGAGCTTGCTCAGAACAAAAGAACTGTGCTTCCTACACACACGGGCCATATCTAGTTCAACTCTCCTTAGGAAACTGACAAGAACAGTAGATCCTCTTCAGTCCAATACACTGTACATGCTGGGAACAGACACCAGAGCTATTTGCCCTGTGTATGACAAAGGAGCACAATAGTGACTCTTCTTACCAGAAAACAACTCTTGCTCGTAGGACCAAAAACTGCATGTGATTCAACTCCATTTAGGACTGGGAAACAAACGCTAGCTCGCCTTACAAGAAACACACTCTGCTTTTGAGAAAAGAGCACTCTTCTACTCTACTGTGTTTCCTATAGGGACGAAGAGTGAGCTTGCTCAGAACAAAAGAACTGTGCTTCCTACACACACGGGCCATATCTAGTTCAACTCTGCTTAGCATACTGACAACAACAGTAGATCCTCCTCAGTCCAATACACTGTACATGCTGGGAACAGACGCCAGTGCTATTTGCCCTGTGAATGACAATGGGAACGCAATAGTGACTCTCCTTACCAGAAAACAACTCTTGACCGTAGGACCAGAAACTGCATGTGTTTCAACTCCATTTAGGAATGGGAAACAAACGCTAGCTCGCCTTACAAGAAACACTCTGCTTTTGAGAAAAGAGCACTCTTCTACTCTATTGTGTTTCCTACAGGGCCAGAAGAATGAGCTTGCTCAGAAAAAAAGAACTGTGCTTCCTACACACATGGCTATATCTAGTTCAACTCTGCTTAGGAAACTGACAAGATCAATAGATCCTCTTCAGTCCAATACAGTGTACAGGCTGGGAATAGACGCCAGTGCTATTTGCCCTGTGTATGACAATGGGAGCACAACAGTGACTCTTCTTACCAGAAAACTACTCTTGCTCTTAGGACCAAAAACTGCATGTGATTCAACTCCATTTAGGACTGGGAAAAAAACGCTAGCTCGCCTTACAAGAAACACACTCTGCTTTTGAGAAAAGATCACTCTTCTACTCTACTGTGTTTCCTATAGGGCCAGAACAGTGAGCTTGCTCAGAAGAAAAGAACTGTGCTTCCTAAACACACGGCCATATCTACTTCAATTCTGCTTATGAAACTGACAAGAACAGTAGCTCCTCTTCAGTCCAATACACTGTACATGCTGGGAACAGACGCCAGTGCTATTTGCTCTGTGTATGACAAAGGAGCACAATAGTGACTCTTCTTACCAGAAAAAAACTCTTGCTCGTAGGACCACAAACTGCATGTGATTCAACTCCATTTAGGACTGGGAAACAAACTCTAGCTCGCCTTAGAAGAAACACACTCTGCTTTTGAGAAAAGAGCACTCTTCTACTCTACTGTGTTTCCTATGGGGTTTGAACAGTGAGCTTCCTCAGAAGAAAAGAACTGTGCTTCCTACACACACGGCCATATCTAGTTTAATTCTGGTTAGCCAACTGACAAGAACAGTAGCTCCTCTTCAGTCCAATACACTTTAGTTGCTGGCAAAAGACACGAGTGCTATTTGCACTGTGTATGGCAATGGGAGCGCAATAGTGACTTTCCTTACCAGAAAACAACTCTTGCTCGTGGGACCAACAACTGCATGTGATTCAACTCCATTTGGGACTGGGAAACAAACACTAGCTCGCCTTAAAAGAAACACACTCTGCTTTTGAGAAAAGAGCACTCTTCTACTCTACTGTGTTTCCTATGTGGTCTGAACAGTAAGCTTGCTCAGAACAAAAGAACTGTGCTTCCTACACACACGGGCCATATCTAGTTCAACTCTGCTTAGGAAACTGACAAGAACAGTATATCCTCCTCAGTCCAATACACTGTACATGCTGGGAACAGACGCCAGTGCTATTTGCCCTGTGAATGACAATGGGAACGCAATAGTGACTCTTCTTACCAGAAAACAACTCTTGACCGTAGGACCAGAAACTGCATGTGTTTCAACTCCATTTAGGACAGGGAAAAAAAAGATCGGTCGCCTTACAAGAAACACACTCTGCTTTTGAGAAAAGAGCACTCGTCTACTCTACTGTGTTTCCTATTGGGTCCGAAGAGTGAGCTTGCTCAGGACAAAAGAACTGTGCTTCCTACACACGGGCCATATCTAGTTCAACTCTGCTTAGGAAACTGACAAGAACAGTAGCTCTTCTTCAGTCCAATACACTGTACTTGCTGGCAACAGACGCGAGTGCTATTTGTACAGTGTATGGCAATGGGAGCGCAATAGTGACTTTTCTTACCAGAAAACAACTCTTGCTCGTGAAACCAACAACTGCATGTGATTCAACTCCATTTAGGACTGGGAAACAAACGCTAGCTCTCCTTACAAGAAACACACTCTGCTTTTGAGAAAAGAGCACTCTTCTACTCTACTGTGTTTCCTATGTGGTCTGAACAGTAAGCTTGCTCAGAACAAAAGAACTGTGCTTCCTATACACACGGGCCACATCTAGTTCAACTCTGCTTAGGAAACTGACAAGAACAGTAGATCCTCCTCAGTCCAATACACTGTACATGCTGGGAACAGACGCCAGTGCTATTTGCCCTGTGTATGACAAAGGAGCACAATAGTGACTCTTCTTACCAGAAAACAACTGTTGCTCGTAGGACCACAAACTGCATGTGATTCAACTCCATTTAGGACTGGGAAACAAACGCTAGCTTGCCTTACAAGAAACACACTCTGCTTTTGAGAAAAGAGCACTCTTCTACTCTACTGTGTTTCCTATGGGGTCCGAACAGTGAGCTTCCTCAGAAGAAATGAACTGTGGTTCCTACACACACGGCCATATCTAGTTCAATTCTGGTTAGCCAACTGACAAGAACAGTAGCTCCTCTTCAGTCCAATACACTGTAGTTGCTGGCAAAAGACACGAGTGCTATTTGCACTGTGTATGGCAATGCGAGCCCAATAGTGACTTTCCTTACCAGAAAACAACTCTTGCTCGTGGGACCAACAACTGCATGTGATTCAACTCCATTTGGGACTGGGAAACAAACACTAGTTCGGCTTAAAAGAAACACACTCTGCTTTTGAGAAAAGAGCACTCTTCTATTCTACTGTGTTTCCTATGTGGTCTGAACAGTAAGCTTGCTCAGAACAAAAGAACTGTGCTTCCTACACATACGGGCCATATGTAGTTCAACTCTGCTTAGGAAACTGACAAGAACAGTAGATCCTCCTCAGTCCAATACACTGTACATGCTGGGAACAGACGCCAGTGCTATTTGCCCTGTGTATGACAAAGGAGCACAATAGTGACTCTTCTTACCAGAAAACAACTCTTGCTCGTAGGACCACAAACTCCATGTGATTCAACTCCATTTAGGACTGGGAAACGAACGCTAGCTCGCCTTACAAGAAACACACTCTGCTTTAGAGAAAAGAGCACTCTTCTACTCTACTGTGTTTCCTATGGGGTCCGAACAGTGAGCTTCCTCAGAAGAAAAGAACTGTGCTTGCTACACACACGGCCATATCTAGTTCAATTCTGGTTAGCCAACTGACAAGAACAGTAGCTCTTCTTCAGTCCAATACACTGTAGTTGCTGGCAAAAGACACGAGTGCTATTTGCACTGTGTATGGCAATGGGAGCGCAATAGTGACTTTCCTTACCAGAAAACAACTCTTGCTCGTGGGACCAACAACTGCATGTGATTCAACTCCATTTGGGACTGGGAAACAAACACTAGCTCGCCTTAAAAGAAACACACTCTGCTTTTGAGAAAAGAGCACTCTTCTACTCTACTGTGTTTCCTATGTGGTCTGAACAGTAAGCTTGCTCAGAACAAAAGAACTGTGCTTCCTACACACACGGGCCATATCTAGTACAACTCTGCTTAGGAAACTGACAAGAACAGTATATCCTCCTCAGTCCAATACACTGTACATGCTGGGAACAGACGCCAGTGCTATTTGCCCTGTGAATGACAATGGGAACGCAATAGTGACTCTTCTTACCAGAAAACAACTCTTGACCGTAGGACCAGAAACTGCATGTGTTTCAACTCCATTTAGGACTGGGAAAAAAAAGATCGGTCGCCTTACAAGAAACACACTCTGCTTTTGAGAAAAGAGCACTCGTCTACTCTACTGTGTTTCCTACTGGGTCCGAAGAGTGAGCTTGCTCAGGACAAAAGAACTGTGCTTCCTACACACGGGCCATATCTAGTTCAACTCTGCTTAGGAAACTGACAAGAACAGTAGCTCTTCTTCAGTCCAATACACTGTACTTGCTGGCAACAGACGCGAGTGCTATTTGTACAGTGTATGGCAATGGGAGCGCAATAGTGACTTTTCTTACCAGAAAACAACTCTTGCTCGTGAAACCAACAACTGCATGTGATTCAACTCCATTTAGGACTGGGAAACAAACGCTAGCTCTCCTTACAAGAAACACACTCTGCTTTTGAGAAAAGAGCACTCTTCTACTCTACTGTGTTTCCTATGTGGTCTGAACAGTAAGCTTGCTCAGAACAAAAGAACTGTGCTTCCTATACACACGGGCCACATCTAGTTCAACTCTGCTTAGGAAACTGACAAGAACAGTAGATCCTCCTCAGTCCAATACACTGTACATGCTGGGAACAGACGCCAGTGCTATTTGCCCTGTGTATGACAAAGGAGCACAATAGTGACTCTTCTTACCAGAAAACAACTGTTGCTCGTAGGACCACAAACTGCATGTGATTCAACTCCATTTAGGACTGGGAAACAAACGCTAGCTTGCCTTACAAGAAACACACTCTGCTTTTGAGAAAAGAGCACTCTTCTACTCTACTGTGTTTCCTATGGGGTCCGAACAGTGAGCTTCCTCAGAAGAAATGAACTGTGGTTCCTACACACACGGCCATATCTAGTTCAATTCTGGTTAGCCAACTGACAAGAACAGTAGCTCCTCTTCAGTCCAATACACTGTAGTTGCTGGCAAAAGACACGAGTGCTATTTGCACTGTGTATGGCAATGCGAGCCCAATAGTGACTTTCCTTACCAGAAAACAACTCTTGCTCGTGGGACCAACAACTGCATGTGATTCAACTCCATTTGGGACTGGGAAACAAACACTAGTTCGGCTTAAAAGAAACACACTCTGCTTTTGAGAAAAGAGCACTCTTCTATTCTACTGTGTTTCCTATGTGGTCTGAACAGTAAGCTTGCTCAGAACAAAAGAACTGTGCTTCCTACACATACGGGCCATATGTAGTTCAACTCTGCTTAGGAAACTGACAAGAACAGTAGATCCTCCTCAGTCCAATACACTGTACATGCTGGGAACAGACGCCAGTGCTATTTGCCCTGTGTATGACAAAGGAGCACAATAGTGACTCTTCTTACCAGAAAACAACTCTTGCTCGTAGGACCACAAACTCCATGTGATTCAACTCCATTTAGGACTGGGAAACGAACGCTAACTTGCCTTACAAGAAACACACTCTGCTTTAGAGAAAAGAGCACTCTTCTACTCTACTGTGTTTCCTATGGGGTCCGAACAGTGAGCTTCCTCAGAAGAAAAGAACTGTTCTTGCTACACACACGGCCATATCTAGTTCAATTCTGGTTAGCCAACTGACAAGAACAGTAGCTCTTCTTCAGTCCAATACACTGTAGTTGCTGGCAAAAGACACGAGTGCTCTTTGCACTGTGTATGGCAATGGGAGCTCAATAGTGACTTTCCTTACCAGAAAACAACTATTGCTCGTGGGACCAACAACTGCATGTGACTCAACTCCATTTGGGACTGGGAAACAAACACTAGCTCGCCTTAAAAGAAACACACTCTGCTTTCGAGAAAAGAGCACTCTTCTACTCTACTGTGTTTCCTATGTGGTCTGAACAGTAACCTTGCTGAGAACAAAAGAACTGTGCTTCCTACACACACGGGCTATATCTAGTTCAACTCTGCTTAGGAAACTGACAAGAACAATAGATCCTCTTCAGTCCAATACAGTGTACAGGCTGGGAACAGACGCCAGTGCTATTTGCCCTGTGTATGAAAATGGGAGCACAATAGTGACTCTACTTACCAGACAACAACTCTTGCTCTTAGGATCAGAAACTGCATGTGATTCAACACCATTTAGGACTGGGAAACAAACGCTAGCTCGCCTTACAAAAAACACACTCTGCTTTTGAGAAAAGAGCACTCTTCTACTCTACTGTGTTTCCTATTGGGTCCGAACAGTGAGCTTGCTCAGAACAAAAGAACTGTGCTTCCTCCACACACGGGCCATATCTAGTTCAACTGTGCTCAGGAAACTGACAAGAATAGTAGCTCCTCTTCAGTCCAATACACTGTACTTGCTGGAAACAGACATGAGTGCTATTTGCACTGTGTATGGCAATGGGAGCCCAATAGTGACTTTCCTTACCAGAAAACAACTCTTGCTCGTGGGACCAACAACTGCATGTGATTCAACTCCATTTGGGACTGGGAAACAAACACTAGTTCGGCTTAAAAGAAACACACTCTGCTTTTGAGAAAAGAGCACTCTTCTATTCTACTGTGTTTCCTATGTGGTCTGAACAGTAAGCTTGCTCAGAACAAAAGAACTGTGCTTCCTACACATACGGGCCATATGTAGTTCAACTCTGCTTAGGAAACTGACAAGAACAGTAGATCCTCCTCAGTCCAATACACTGTACATGCTGGGAACAGACGCCAGTGCTATTTGCCCTGTGTATGACAAAGGAGCACAATAGTGACTCTTCTTACCAGAAAACAACTCTTGCTCGTAGGACCACAAACTCCATGTGATTCAACTCCATTTAGGACTGGGAAACGAACGCTAACTTGCCTTACAAGAAACACACTCTGCTTTAGAGAAAAGAGCACTCTTCTACTCTACTGTGTTTCCTATGGGGTCCGAACAGTGAGCTTCCTCAGAAGAAAAGAACTGTTCTTGCTACACACACGGCCATATCTAGTTCAATTCTGGTTAGCCAACTGACAAGAACAGTAGCTCTTCTTCAGTCCAATACACTGTAGTTGCTGGCAAAAGACACGAGTGCTCTTTGCACTGTGTATGGCAATGGGAGCTCAATAGTGACTTTCCTTACCAGAAAACAACTATTGCTCGTGGGACCAACAACTGCATGTGACTCAACTCCATTTGGGACTGGGAAACAAACACTAGCTCGCCTTAAAAGAAACACACTCTGCTTTCGAGAAAAGAGCACTCTTCTACTCTACTGTGTTTCCTATGTGGTCTGAACAGTAACCTTGCTGAGAACAAAAGAACTGTGCTTCCTACACACACGGGCTATATCTAGTTCAACTCTGCTTAGGAAACTGACAAGAACAATAGATCCTCTTCAGTCCAATACAGTGTACAGGCTGGGAACAGACGCCAGTGCTATTTGCCCTGTGTATGAAAATGGGAGCACAATAGTGACTCTACTTACCAGACAACAACTCTTGCTCTTAGGATCAGAAACTGCATGTGATTCAACACCATTTAGGACTGGGAAACAAACGCTGGCTCGCCTTACAAAAAACACACTCTGCTTTTGAGAAAAGAGCACTCTTCTACTCTACTGTGTTTCCTATTGGGTCCGAACAGTGAGCTTGCTCAGAACAAAAGAACTGTGCTTCCTCCACACACGGGCCATATCTAGTTCAACTGTGCTCAGGAAACTGACAAGAATAGTAGCTCCTCTTCAGTCCAATACACTGTACTTGCTGGAAACAGACATGAGTGCTATTTGCACTGTGTATGGCAATGGGAGCGCAATAGTGACTTTCCTTACCAGAAAACAACTCTTGCTCATGGGACTAACAACTGCATGTGATTCAACTCCATTTAGGACTGGGAAACAAACACTAGCTCGCCTTACTAGAAACACACTCTGCTTTTGAGAAAAGAGCACTCTTCTACTCTAATGTGTTTCCTATAGGGCCAGAACAGTGAGCTTGCTCAGAAAAAAAGAACTGTGCTTCCTACACAGACGGGCTATATCTAGTTCAACTCTGCTTAGGAATCTGACAAGAACAGTAGATCCTCTTCAGTCCAATACACTGTACATGCTGGGAACAGACGCCAGTGCTATTTGCCTTGTGTATGACAAAGGAGCACAATAGTGACTCTTCTTACCAGAAAACAACTCTTGCTCGTAGGACCACAAACTGCATGTGATTCAACTCCATTTAGGACTGGGAAACAAACGCTAGCTCGCCTTACAAGAAACACACTCTGCTTTTGAGAAAAGAGCACTCTTCTACTCTACTGTGTTTCCTATGGGATTTGAACAGTGAGCTTCCTCAGAAGAAAAGAACTGTGCTTCCTACACACACAGCCATATCTAGTTCAATTCTGGTTAGCCAACTGACAAGAACAGTAGCTCCTCTTCAGTCCAATACACTGTAGTTGCTGGCAAAAGACACGAGTGCTATTTGCACTGTGTATGACAATGCGAGCCCAATAGTGACTTTCCTTACCAGAAAACAACTCTTGCTCGTGGGACCAACAACTACATGTGATTCAACTCCATTTGGGACTGGGAAACAAACACTAGTTCGCCTTACAAGAAACACACTCTGCTTTTGAGAAAAGAGCACTCTTCTACTCTACTGTGTTTCCTATGTGGTCTGAACAGTAAGCTTGCTCAGAACAAAAGAACTGTGCTTCCTACACACACGGGCCATATCTAGTTCAACTCTGCTTAGGAAACTGACAAGAACAGTAGATCCTCCTCAGTCCAATACACTGTACATGCTGGGAACAGACGCCAGTGCTATTTGCCCTGTGTATGACAAAGGAGCACAATAGTGACTCTTCTTACCAGAAAACAACTCTTGCTCGTAGGACCACAAACTGCATGTGATTCAAATCCATTTAGGACTGGGAAACAAACTCTAGCTCACCTTACAAGAAACACACTCTGCTTTTGAGAAAAGATCACTCTTCTACTCTACTGTGTTTCCTATAGGGCCAGAACAGTGAGCTTGCTCAGAAGAAAAGAACTGTGCTTCCTACACACACGGCCATATCTACTTCAATTCTGCTTATGAAACTGACAAGAACAGTAGCTCCTCTTCAGTCCAATACACTGTACATGCTGGGAACAGACACCAGAGCTATTTGCCCTGTGTTTGACAAAGGAGCACAATAGTGACTCTTCTTACCAGAAAACAACTCTTGACCGTAGGACCAAAAACTGCATGTGATTCAATTCCATTTAGGACTGGGAAACAAACGCTAGCTCGACTTACAAGAAACACACTCTGATTTTGAGAAAAGAGCACTCTTCTACTCTACTCTGTTTCCTATAGGAACGAAGAGTGAGCTTGCTCAGAACAAAAGAACTGTGCTTCCTACACACACGGGCCATATCTAGTTCCACTCTGCTTAGCATACTGACAACAACAGTAGATCCTCCTCAGTCCAATACACTGTACATGCTGGGAACAGACGCCAGTGCTATTTGCCCTGTGAATGACAATGGGAACGCAATAGTGACTCTTCTTACCAGAAAACAACTCTTGACCTTAGGACCAGAAACTGCATGTGTTTCAACTCCATTTAGGAATGGGAAACAAACGCTAGCTCGCCTTACAAGAAACACACTCTGCTTTTGAGAAAAGAGCACTCTTCTACTCTACTGTGTTTCCTATGGGGTTTGAACAGTGAGCTTCCTCAGAAGAAAAGAACTGTGCTTCCTACACACATGGCCATATCTAGTTCAATTTTGCTTAGCCAACTGACAAGAACAGTAGATCCTCCTCAGTCCAATACACTGTACATGCTGGGAACAGTCGCCAGTGCTATTTGCCTTGCGTATGACAGTGGGAGCGCAATAGTTACTCTTCTTATCAGAAAACAACTCTTGCTCGAAAAACCAGAAACTGCATGTTATTCAACTCCATTTTGGACTGGGAAAAAAAGCTAGGTCGCCTTACAAGAAACACACTCTGCTTTTGAGAAAAGAGCACTCTTCTACTCTATTGGGTTTCCTATAGGGCCAGAACAGTGAGCTTGCTCAGAACAAAAGAACTGTGCTTCCTACACACACGGGCTATATCTAGTTCAACTCTGCTTAGGAAACTGACAAGAACAATAGATCCTCTTCAGTCCATTACAGTGTACAGGCTGGGAACAGACGCCAGTGCTATTTGCCCTGTGTATGAAAATGGGAGCACAATCGTGACTCTTCTTACCAGAAAACAACTCTTGCTCTTAGGACCAGAAACTGCATGTGATTCAAAACCATTTAGGACTGGGAAACAAACGCTAGCTCGCCTTACAAAAAACACACTCTGCTTTTGAGAAAAGAGCACTCTTCTACTCTACAGTGTTTCCTATGGGGTCCGAACAGTGAGCTTGCTCAGAACAAAAGAACTGTGCTTCCTACACACACGAGCCATATCTAGTTCAACTCTGCTTCGGAAACTGACAAGAAGAGTAGCTCCTCTTCAGTCCAATACACTGTAGTTGCTGGCAAAAGACGCGAGTGCTATTTGCACTGTTTATGGCAATGGGAGCGCAATAGTGACTTTCCTTACCAGAAAACAACTCTTGCTCGTGGGACCAACAACTGCATGTGATTCAACTCCATTTAGGACTGGGAAACAAACGCTCGCTCTCCTTACAAGAAACACACTCTGCTTTTGAGAAAAGAATACTCTTCTACTCTACTGTGTTTCCTACAGGGCCAGAACAGTGAGCTTGCTCAGAACAAAAGAACTGTGCTTCCTACACACACGGGCCATATCTAGTTCAACTCTCCTTAGGAAACTGACAAGAACAGTAGCTCCTCTTCAGTCCAATACACTGTATATGCTGGGAACAGACGCCAGTGCTATTTGCCCTGTGTATGTCAATGGGAGCGCAATAATGACTCTTTTTACCAGAAAACAACTCTTGCTCGAAGGACCAGAAACTGCATGTGATTCAACTCCATTTAGGACTGTGAAACAAATGCCAGCTTGCGTTACAAGAAACACACTCTGCTTTTGAAAAAAGAGCACTCTTCTACTCTACTGTGTTTCCTATGAAGTCTGAACAGTGAGCTTGCTCTGAACAAAAGAACTGTGCTTCCTACACACACGGCCATATCTACTTCAATTCTGCTTATGAAACTGACAAGAACAGTAGCTCCTCTTCAGTCCAATACACTGTACATGCTGGGAACAGACGCCAGTGCTATTTGCCCTGTGTATGACAAAGGAGCACAATAGTGACTCTTCTTACCAGAAAACAACTCTTGCTCGTAGGACCACAAACTGCATGTGATTCAACTCCATTTAGGACTGGGAAACAAACGCTAGCTCGCCTTACAAGAAACACACTCTGCTTTTGGAAAAGAGCACTCTTCTACTCTACTGTGTTTCCTATGGGGTTTGAACAGTGAGCTTCCTCAGAAGAAAAGAACTGTGCTTCCTACACACACGGCCATATCTAGTTGAATTCTGGTTAGCCAACTGACAAGAACAGTAGCGCCTCTTCAGTCCAATACACTGTAGTTGCTGGCAAAAGACACGAGTGCTATTTGCACTGTGTATGGCAATGGGAGCGCAATAGTGACTTTCCTTACCAGAAAACAATTCTTGCTCGTGGGACCAACAACTGCATGTGATTCAACTCCATTTGGGACTGGGAAACAAACACTAGTTTGCCTTAAAAGAAACACACTCTGCTTTTGAGAAAAGAGCACTCTTCTACTCTACTGTGTTTCCTATGTGGTCTGAACAGTAAGCTTGCTCAGAACAAAAGAACTGTGCTTCCTACACACACGGGCCATATCTAGTTCAACTCTGCTTAGGAAACTGACAAGAACAGTAGATCCTCCTCAGTCCAATACACTGTACATGCTGGGAACAGAGCCAGTGCTATTTGCCCTGTGTATGACAAAGGAGCACAATAGTGACTCTTCTTGCCAGAAAACAACTCTTGCTCGTAGGACCACAAACTGCATGTGATTCAAATCCATTTAGGACTGGGAAACAAACGCTAGCTCGCCTTACAAGAAACACACTCTGCTTTTGAGAAAAGATCACTCTTCTACTCTACTGTGTTTCCTATATTGCCAGAACAGTGAGCTTGCTCAGAACAAAAGAACTGTGCTTCCTACACACACGGGCCATATCTAGTTCAACTCTGCTTAGGAAACTGACAAGAACAGTATATCCTCCTCAGTCCAATACACTGTACATGCTGGGAACAGACGCCAGTGCTATTTACCCTGTGAATGACAATGGGAACGCAATAGTGGCTCTTCTTACCAGAAAACAACTCTTGACTGTAGGACCAGAAACTGCATGTGTTTCAACTCCATTTAGGAATGGGAAACAAACGCTGGCTCGCCTTACAAGATACACACTCTGCTTTTGAGAAAAGAGCACGCTTCTACTCTACTGTGTTTCCTATAGGGCCAGAACATTGAGCTTCCTCAGAACAAAACAACTGTGCTTCCTACACACACGGCCATATCTAGTTCAATTATGCTTAGCCAACTGACAAGAACAGTAGATCCTCTTCAGTCCAATACACTGTACATGCTGGGAACAGTCGCCAGTGCTATTTGCCCTGTGTATGACAATGGGAGCGCAATAGTTACTCTTCTTACCAGAAAACAACTCTTGCTCGAAAAACCAGAAACTGCATGTTATTCAAATCCATTGAGGACTGGGAAAAAAAAGATCGGTCGCCTTACAAGAAACACACTCTGCTTTTGAGAAAAGAGCCCTCGTCTACTCTATTGTGTTTCCTATAGGGCCAGAACAGTAAGCTTGCTCAGAACAAAAGAACTGTGCTTCCTACACACACGGGCTATATCTAGTTCAACTCTGCTTAGGAAACTGACAAGAACAATAGATCCTCTTCAGTCCAATACAGTGTACAGGCTGGGAACAGACGCCAGTGCTATTTGCCCTGTGTATGAAAATGGGAGCACAATAGTGACTCTACTTACCAGAAAACAACTCTTGCTCTTAGGACCAGAAACTGCATGTGATTCAACACGATTTAGGACTGGGAAACAAACCCGAGCTCGCCTTACAAAAAACACACTCTGCTTTTGAGAAAAGAGCACTCTTCTACTCTACTGTGTTTCCTATAGGGCCAGAACATTGAGCTTCCTCAGAACAAAAGAACTGTGCTTCCTACACACGGGCCATATCTAGTTCAACTCTGCTTAGGAAACTGACAAGAACAGTAGCTCTTCTTCAGTCCAATACACTGTACTTGCTGGCAACAGACGCGAGTGCTATTTGTACTGTGTATGGCAATGGGAGCACAATAGTGACTTTCCTTACCAGAAAACAACTCTTGCTCGTGAAACCAACAACTGCATGTGATTCAACTCCATTTAGGACTGGGAAACAAACGCTAGCTCTCCTTACAAGAAACACACTCTGCTTTTGAGAAAAGAGCACTCTTCTACTCTACTGTGTTTCCTATAGGGCCAGAACAGTGAGCTTGCTCTGAACAAAAGAACTGTGCTTCCTACACACACGGGCTATATCTAGTTCAACTCTGCTTAGGAAACTGACAAGAACAATAGATCCTCTTCAGTCCGTTACAGTGTACAGGATGGGAACAGACGCCAGTGCTATTTGCCCTGTGTATGAAAATGGGAGCACAATAGTGACTCTTCTTACCAGAAAACAACTCTTGCTCTTAGGACCAGAAACTGCATGTGATTCAACACCATTTAGGACTGGGAAACAAACACTAGGTCGCCTTACAAAAAACACACTCTGCTTTTGAGAAAAGAGCACTCTTCTACTCTACAGTGTTTCCTATGGGGTCCGAACAGTGAGCTTGCTCAGAACAAAAGAACTGTGCTTCCTACACACACGGCCATATGTAGTTCAACTCTGCTTAGGAAACTGACAAGAACAGTAGCTCCTCTTCAGTCCAATACACTGTACTTGCTGGCAACAGACGCGAGTGCTATTGGTACTGTGTATGGCAATGGGAGCGCAATAGTGAATTTCCTTACCAGAAAACAACTCTTGCTCCTGGGACCAACAACTGCATGTGATTCAACTCCATTTAGGACTGTGAAACAAATGCTAGCTCGCCTTACAAGAAACACACTCTGCTTTTGAGAAAAGAGCACTCTTCTACTCTACTGTGTTTCCTATGAGGTCCGAACAGTGAGCTTGCTCTGAACAAAAGAACTGTGCTTCCTACACACATGGCCATATCTAGTTCAATTCTACTTAGGAAACTGACAAGAACAGTAGATCCTCTTCAGTCAAATACACTGTACATGCTGGGAATAGACGACAGTGCTACTTGCCCAGTGTATGACAATGGGAGCGCAATAGTTACTCTTCTTACCAGAAAACAACTCTTGCTCATAGGACTAGAAACTGCATGGGATTCAACTCCATTTAGGACTGGGAAACAAACACTAGCTCACCTTAAAAGAAACACACTCTGCTTTTGAGAAAAGAGCACTCTTCTACTCTACTGTGTTTCCTATGGGGTCTGAACAGTAAGCTTGCTCAGAACAAAAGAACTGTGCTTCCTACACACACGGGCCATATCTAGTTCAACTCTGCTTAGGAAACTGACAAGAACAGTAGATCCTCTTCAGTCCAATACACTGTACTTGCTGGGAACCGACACGAGTGCTATTTGCACTATGTATGACAATGTGAGCGCAATAGTGACTCTTCTTACCAGAAAAAAACTCTTGCTCGAAAAACGAGAAACTGCATGTGATTCAACTCCATTTAGGACTGGGAAAAAAAAGCTAGGTCGTCTTACAAGAAACACACTCTGCTTTTGAGAAAAGAGCACTCTTTACTCTATTGTGTTTCCTATAGGGCCAGAACAGTGAGCTTGCTCAGAACAAAAGAACTGTGCTTCCTACACACACGGGCTATATCCAGTTCAACTCTGCTTAAGAAACTGACAAGAAAAATAGATCCTCTTCAGTCCAATACAGTGTACAGGCTGGGAACAGACGCCAGTGCTATTTGCCCTGTGTATGACAATGGGAGCACAATAGTGACTCTTCTTACCAGAAAACAACTCTTGCTCTTAGGACCAGAAACTGCTTGTGATTCAACACCATTTAGTACTGGGAAACAAGTGGTAGCTCGCCTTACAAGAAACACACTCTGCTTTTGAGAAAAGAGCACTCTTCTACTCTACTGTGTTTCCTATTGGGAGCGAACAGTGAGATTGCTCAGAACAAAAGAACTGTGCTTCCTACACAAACGGGCCATATCTAGTTCAACTGTGCTTAGGAAACTGACAAGAACAGTAGCTCCTCTTCAGTCCAATACACTGTATTTGCTGGCAACAGACATGAGTGCTATGTGCACTGTGTATGGCAATGGGAGCGCAATAGTGACTTTCCTTAGCAGAAAACAACTCTTGCTCGTGGGACTAACAACTGCATGTGATTCAACTCCATTTAGGTCTGGGAAACAAACGCTAGCTTTCCTTACAAAAAACACACTCTGCTTTTGAGAAAAGAGCACTCTTCTACTCTACTGTGTTTCCTATAGGGCCAGAACAGTGAGCTTGCTCAGAAAAAAAGAACTGTGCTTCCTACACAGACGGGCTGTATCTAGTTCAACTCTGCTTAGGAAACTGACAAGAACAGAAGATCCTCTTCAGTCCAATACACTGTAAATGCTGGGAACAGACGCCAGTGCTATTTGCCCTGTGAATGACAATGAGAACGCAATAGTGACTCTTCTTACCAGAAAACAACTCTTGCTCGTAGGACCAGAAACTGCATGTGATTCAACTCCATTTAAGACTGGGAAAGAAACGCTAGCTGGCCTTACAAGAAACACACTCTGCTTTTGAGAAAAGAGCACTCTTCTACTCTACTGTGTTTCCTATAGGGCCAGAACATTGAGCTTCCTCAGAACAAAAGAACTGTACTTCCTACACACACGGCCATATCTAGTTCAATTCTGCTTAGCAAAGTGATAAGAACAGTAGATCTTCTTCAGTCCAATACACTGTACATGCTGGGAACAGTCGCCAGTGCTATTTGTCCTGTGTATGACAAAGGGAGCGCAATAGTTACTCCTCTTACAAGAAAACAACTCTTGCTCGAAAAACCAGAAACTGCATGTGATTCAACTCCATATAGGACTGGGAAAAAAAAAAAGCTAGGTCGCCTTACAAGAAACACACTCTGCTTTTGAAAAAAGAGCACTCCTCAACTCTACTGTGTTTCCTATTGGGTCCGAACAGTGAGCTTGCTCAGAACAAAAGAACTGTGCTTCCTACACACGGGCCATATCTAGTACAACTCTGCTTAGGAAACTGACAAGAACAGTAGCTCTTCTTCAGTCCAATACACTGTACTTGCTGGCAACAGCCGCGAGTGCTATTTGTACTGTGTATGGCAATGGGAGCGCCATAGTGACTTTCCTTACCAGAAAACAACTCTTGCTCGTGAAACCAATAACTGCATGTGATTCAACTCCATTTAGGACTGGGAATCAAACGCTAGCTCCCCTTACAAGAAACACACTCTGCTTTTGAGAAAAGAGCACTCTTCTACTCTACTGTGTTTCCTATGAGGTCCGAACAGTGAGCTTGCTCTGAACAAAAGAACTGTGTTTCCTACACACATGGCCATATCCAGTTCAATTCTACTTAGGAAACTGACAAGAACAGTAGATCCTCTTCAGTCAAATACACTGTACATGCTGGGAACAGTCGCCACTGCTATTTGCCCAGTGTATGACAATGGGAGCGCAATAGTTACTCTTCTTACCAGAAAACAACTCTTGCTCATAGGACCAGAAACTGCATGGGATTCAACTCCATTTAGGACTGGGAAACAAACACTAGCTCACCTTGAAAGAAACACATTCTGCTTTTGAGAAAAGAGCACTCTACTTCTCTACTGTGTTTCCTATTGGGTCTGAACAGTAAGCTTGCTCAGAACAAAAGAACTGTGCTTCCTACACACGGGCCATATCTAGTTCAACTCTCCTTAGGAAACTGACAAGAACAGTAGCACCTCTTCAGTCCGATACACTGTACTTGCTGGAAACAGACGCCAGTGCTATTTGCACTTTTTATGGCAATGGGAGCGCAATAGTGACTTTCCTTACCAGAAAACAACTCTTGCTCGTAAGACCAGAAACTGCATGTGATTCAACTCCATTTAGGACTGGGAAACAAATGCTAGCTCGCCTTACATGAAACACACTCTGCTTTTGCGAAAAGAGCACCCTTCTACTCTACTGTGTTTCCTATGGGGTCCGAACAGTGAGCTTGCTCAGAACAAAAGAATTGTGCTTCCTACACACATGGGCCATATCTAGTTCAACTCTGCTTAGGAAACTGACAAGAACAATAGCTCCTCTTCCTTCCAATACACTGTACTTGCAGGGAACAGACGCGAGTGCTATTTGCACTGTGTATGGCAATTGGAGCACAATAGTGACTTGTCTTACCAGAAAACAACTCTTGGTCGTAGGACAAAAAACTGCATGTGACTCAACTCCATTTAGGACTAGGAAACAAACGCTAGCTCGACTTCCAAGAAACACACTCTGCTTTTGAGAAAAGAGCACTCTTCTTCTCTACTCTGTTTCCTATAGAGCCAGAAGATTGAACTTGCTCAGAACATTAAGACTGTGCTTCCTACACACACGGCCATATCTAGTTCAATTCTGCTTAGGAACCTGACAAGAACAGTAGATCCTCTTCTGTACAATACACTGTACTTGCTGGGAACAGAAGCCAGAGCTATTTGTCCTGTGTATGGCAATGGCAGTGCAATAGTGACTCTTCTTACCATAAAACAACTCTTGCTTGTAGGACTAGAAACTGCATGTGATTCAACTCCATTTAGGACTGGGAAACAAACGCTAGCTCGCCTTACAAGAAACACACTCTGCTTTAGGGAAAAGAGCACTCTTCTACTCTATTGTTTTTCCTATAGGGCCAGAACAGTGAGCTTGCTCAGAACAAAAGAACTGTGATTCCTACACCCACGGACCATATCTAGTTCAGCTCTGCTTAGGAAACTGACAAGAACAGTAGCTCCTCTTCAGTCCAATACATTGTACTTGCTGGGAGCAGACGCCAGTGCTATTTGTCCTGTGTAGGGCAATGGCAGCGCAATATTGACTCTTCTTACCAGAAAACAACTCTTGCTCGTCGGACCAAAAACTGCATGGGATTCAACTCCATTTAGGACTGGGAAACAAATGCTAGCTCGCCTTACAAGAAACACACTCTGCTTTTGAGAAAAGAGAACTCTTCTACTCTACTGTGTTTCCTATGGGGTCCGAACAGTGAGCTTGCTCAGAACAAAAAAACTGTGCTTTCTACACACACGGGCCATATCTAGTTCAACTCTGCTTAGGAAACAAACAAGAACAGTAGGTCCTCTTCAGTCCGATACACTGTACTTGCGGGGAACAGACGCGAGTGCTATTTGCACTGTGTATGGCATTGGAGCACAATAGTGACTCGTCTTACCAGAAAACAACTCTTGCTCGTAGGACAAAAAACTGCATGTGACTCAACTCTATTGAGGACTGGGAAACAAACGCTAGCTTGCCTTACAAGAAACACACTCTGCTTTTGAGAAAAGAGCACTCTTCTACTCTACTGTGTTTCCTATGGGGTCCGAACAGTGAGCTTGCTCAGAACAAAGAACTGTGCTTCCTACACACACGGCCATATCTAGTTCAATTCTGCTTAGGAACCTGACAAGAACAGTAGATCCTCTTCAGTCCAATACACTGTACTTGCTGGGAACAGACGCCAGTGCTATTTGTCCTGTGTATGGCAATGGCAGCGCAATAGTGACTCTTCTTACCAGAAAACAACTCTTGCTTGTAGGACCAGAAACTGCATGTGATTCAACTCCATTTAGGACTGGGAAACAAAAGCTAGCTCACCTTACAAGAAACACACTCTGCTTTAGAGAAAAGAGCACTCTTCTACTCTACTGTGTTTCCTATAGGGCCAGAACAGTGAGCTTGCTCAGAACAAAAGAACTGTGCTTCCTACACACGGGCCATATCTAGTTCAACTCTGCTTAGGAAACTGACAAGAACAGTAGCTCCTCTTCAGTCCGATACACTGTACTTGCTGGGAACAGACGCGAGTGCTATTTGCACTGTGTATGTCAATGGGAGCGCAATAGTGACTTTCCTTACCAGAAAACAACTCTTGCTCGTAAGACCAGAAACTGCATGAGATTCAACTCCATTTACGACTGGGAAACAAATGCTAGCTCGCCTTACATGAAACACACTCTGCTTTAGAGAAAAGAGCACTCTTCTACTCTACTGTGTTTCCTATAGGGCCAGAACAGTGAGCTTGCTCAGAACAAAAGGACTGTGCTTCCTACACACACGGGCCATATCTAGTTCAACTCTGCTTAGGAAACTGACAAGAACAGTAGCACCTCTTCAGTCCGATACACTGTACTTGCTGGGAACAGACGCAAGTGCTATTTGCACTGTGTATAGCAATTGGAGCACAATAGTGACTTGTCTTACCAGAAAACAACTCTTGGTCGTAGGACAAAAAACTGCATGTGACTCAACTCCATTTAGGACTAGGAAACAAACGCTAGCTCGACTTCCAAGAAACACACTCTGCTTTTGAGAAAAGAGCACTCTTCTACTCTACTGTGTTTCCTATAGAGCCAGAAGATTGAACTTGCTCAGAACATTAGAACTGTGCTTCCTACACACACGGCCATATCTAGTTCAATTCTGCTTAGGAACCTGACAAGAACAGTAGATCCTATTCTGTACAATACACTTTACTTGCTGGGAACAGACACCAGTGCTATTTGTCCTGTGTATGGCAATGGCAGTGCAATAGTGACTCTTCTTACCAGAAAACAACTCTTGCTCATAGGACTAGAAACTGCATGTGATTCAACTCCATTTAGGTCTGGGAAACAAACGCTAGCTCGCCTTACAAGAAACACAGTCTGCTTTTGAGAAAAGAGCACTCTTCTACTCTACTGTGTTTCCTATGGGGTCCAAACAGTGAGCTTGCTCAGAACAAAAAAAATTGTGCTTCCTATACACACGGCCATATCTAGTTCAAGTCTGCTTAGGAACCTGACAAGAACAGTAGATCCTCTTCAGTCCAATACACTGTACTTGCTGGGAACAGACGCGAGTGCTATTTGCACTGTGTATGGCATTGGGAGTGCAATAGTGACTTTCCTTACCAGAAAACAACTCTTGCTCGTAAGACCAGAAACTGCATGTGTTTCAACTCCATTTAGGACTGGGAAACAAATGCTAGCTCAACTTACATGAAACACACTCTGTTTTTGAGAAAAGAGCACTCTTCTACTCTACTGTGTTTCCTATGGTGTCCGAACAGTGAGCTTGCTCAGAACAAAAGAACTGTTCTTCCTACACACACGGGCCATATCTAGTTCAACTCTGCCTAGGAAACTGACAAGAACAGTAGCTCCTCTTCCGTCCAATACACTGTATTTGCGGGGAACAGACGCGAGTGCTACTTGCAGTGTGTATGGCAATTGGAGCACAATAGTGACATGTGTTACCAGAAAACAACTCTTGCTCGTAAGACAAAAAACTGCATGAGACTCAACTCCATTTAGGACTGGGAAACAAACGCTAGCTCGACTTCCAAGAAACACACTCTGCTTTTGAGAAAAGAGCAATCTTCTACTCTACTGTGTTTCCTATGGGGTCCGAACAGTGAGCTTGCTCAGAACAAAAGAACTGTGCTTCCTACACACACGGCCATATCTAGTTCAATTCTGCTTAGGAACCTGACAAGAACAGTAGATCCTCTTCAGTCCAATACACTGTACTTGCTGGGAACAGAAGCCAGTGCTATTTGTCCTGTGTATGGCAATGGCAGCGCAATAGTGACTCTTCTTACCATAAAACAACTCTTGCTTGTAGGACTGGAAACTGCATGTGATTCAACTCCATTTAGGACTGGGAAACAAACGCTAGCTCGCCTAACAAGAAACACACTCTGCTGTAGGGAAAAGAGCACTCTGCTATTCTATTGTGTTTCCTATAGGGCCAGAGCAGTGAGCTTGCTCAGAACAAAAGAACTGTGCTTCCTACACACGGGCCATACCAAGTTCAACTCTGCTTAGGAAACTGACAAGAACAGTAGCTCCTCTTCAGTCCGATACACTGTACTTGCGGGGAACAGACGCGAGTGCTATTTGCACTGTGTATGGCATTGGAGCACAATAGTGACTCGTCTTACCAGAAAAAAACTCTTGCTCGTAGGACAAAAAACTGCTGTGACTCAACTCCATTTAGGACTGGGAAACAAATGCTAGCTCGCCTTACAAGAAACACACTCTGCTTTTGAGAAAAGAGCACTCTTCTACTCTACTGTGTTTCCTATAGGGCCAGAACAGTGAGCTTGCTCAGAACAAAAGAACTGTGCTTCCTACACACACGGCCATATCTAGTTCAATTCTGCTTAGGAACCTGACAAGAACAGTAGATCCTCTATAGTCCAATACACTGTACTTGCTGGGAACAGACGCCAGTGCTATTTGTCCTGTGTATGGCATTGGAGCACAATAGTGACTCTTCTTACCAGAAAACAACTCTTGCTTGTAGGACCAGAAACTGCATGTGATTCAACTCCATTTAGACTGGGAAACAAAACCTGGCTCACCTTACAAGAAACACACTCTGCTTTAGAGAAAAGAGCAATCTTCTACTCTACTGTGTTTCCTATAGGGCCAGTACAGTGAGCTTGCTCAGAACAAAATAACTGTGCTTCCTACACACGGGCCATATCTAGTTCAACTCTGCTTAGGAAACTGACAAGAACAGTAGCACCTCTTCAGTCCGATACGCTGTACTTGCTGGGAACAGACGCGAGTGCTATTTGCACTTTTTATGGCAATGGGAGCGCAATAGTGACTTTCCTTACCAGAAAACAACTCTTGCTCGTAAGACCAGAAACTGCATGTGATTCAACTCCATTTAGGACTGGGAAACAAATGCTAGCTCGCCTTACATGAAACACTCTGCTTTTGCGAAAGAGCACCCTTCTACTCTACTGTGTTTCCTATGGGGTCCGAACAGTGAGCTTGCTCAGAACAAAAGAATTGTGCTTCCTACACACATGGGCCATATCTAGTTCAACTCTGCTTAGGAAACTGACAAGAACAATAGCTCCTCTTCCTTAAAATACACTGTACTTGCAGGGAACAGACGCGAGTGCTATTTGCACTGTGTATGGCAATTGGAGCACAATAGTGACTTGTCTTACCAGAAAACAACTCTTGGTTGTAGGACAAAAAACTGCATGTGACTCAACTCCATTTAGGACTAGGAAACAAACGCTAGCTCGACTTCCAAGAAACACACTCTGCTTTTGAGAAAAGAGCACTCTTCTTCTCTACTGTGTTTCCTATAGAGCCAGAAGATTGAACTTGCTCAGAACATTAAGACTGTGCTTCCTACACACACGGCCATATCTAGTTCAATTCTGCTTAGGAACCTGACAAGAACAGTAGATCCTCTTCTGTACAATACACTGTACTTGCTGGGAACAGAAGCCAGAGCTATTTGTCCTGTGTATGGCAATGGCAGTGCAATAGTGACTCTTCTTACCATAAAACAACTCTTGCTTGTAGGACTAGAAACTGCATGTGATTCAACTCCATTTAGGACTGGGAAACAAAAGCTAGCTCACCTTACAAGAAACACACTCTGCTTTAGAGAAAAGAGCACTCTTCTACTCTACTGTGTTTCCTATAGGGCCAGAACAGTGAGCTTGCTCAGAACAAAAGAACTGTGCTTCCTACACACGGGCCATATCTAGTTCAACTCTGCTTAGGAAACTGACAAGAACAGTAGCTCCTCTTCAGTCCGATACACTGTACTTGCTGGGAACAGACGCGAGTGCTATTTGCACTGTGTATGTCAATGGGAGCGCAATAGTGACTTTCCTTACCAGAAAACAACTCTTGCTCGTAAGACCAGAAACTGCATGAGATTCAACTCCATTTACGACTGGGAAACAAATGCTAGCTCGCCTTACATGAAACACACTCTGCTTTAGAGAAAAGAGCACTCTTCTACTCTACTGTGTTTCCTATAGGGCCAGAACAGTGAGCTTGCTCAGAATAAAAGGACTGTGCTTCCTACACACACGGGCCATATCTAGTTCAACTCTGCTTAGGAAACTGACAAGAACAGTAGCACCTCTTCAGTCCGATACACTGTACTTGCTGGGAACAGACGCAAGTGCTATTTGCACTGTGTATAGCAATTGGAGCACAATAGTGACTTGTCTTACCAGAAAACAACTCTTGGTCGTAGGACAAAAAACTGCATGTGACTCAACTCCATTTAGGAGTAGGAAACAAACGCTAGCTCGACTTCCAAGAAACACACTCTGCTTTTGAGAAAAGAGCACTCTTCTACTCTACTGTGTTTTTTTATAGAGCCAGAAGATTGAACTTGCTCAGAACATT